>NC_065515.1:23209843-23211157 GCF_006386435.1 Epinephelus moara
TCCGAAGTCCCATTGTTCCGAAATCATCATGATGCCCTGTGGTTAAGGTCTGGTTAGGTTTAGGCACAAAAACCACTTGGTTAGGGTTAGGGTTAGGAAAAGATCATGGTGTTGGTTAAAATGAAAAAGAAAGTGGCAAACACATAAGCTGTGAGCCAGCTTCGCCTCAAGCCTTTCCCAGCTAACCCAGAGCTGGTCGCGGCGCACCATCAAGGCCGAAATATGCCCGCTGGGAGCCGTTCAGCACCGCGGAAAGCTACCCACACAATCCGGACCCCAGAGTTAATAACAGGAGGTTATAGTGTTTCATTCTCTCCTCTCTATGACACTTGTATCTCGACCAGTAGCCTACTTTTGTTGCGTTGCAGATCCTCTATGGTACACAAATACAGTATAGCCTAGTATAATCACATATCGGAACAACGGGACGTCGGACTAATGAGAGGTCAGAACAATGCTACGGCACCGCATGAAAATGTGCAAAAAATGGTTTTCAACCCAGACAGTATTCATGTCCAGGGCCCTGATGAAGGCATAAATTGAAACGTTGGCTTTGATTCAGCGTGCCGTTTTTATCCAGCAGTTCTGCAGTTGACGTTGTCACTGTGACCGTCCTCCTGTTTCATTAGCAGCAGCAGCAGCAGATGCGGCGTGCTCATCTCATGGCTGATGGCTTACCTGTCAGACCTGCATGGCCATTGGCCAAACGTCCGCTGAGCAGAAATCAGCTCTCACAGCCTCAGTACGACCATTACTGTGTTAGTTAAAAATGTAAAACTGGCCCTAAATCAGCTGATTACCTGTCATCATTGATTGGAAGCATTTCTCTTGTTTCTTTTGTTGACGGACTTGACCAACTATCTATCAGATCTGGGGTGGCCACAGGGGTGGCCAATGAGTTTTCAGGGGTGACCCCGGCCACCCCAGGCCACCCCTCACAATCGCCATTGAGTGTGGCGATATTTTACTCCGTCCGTCACCGCACTCACATTTGCGACTAAAAATAGTTTTGTGCGGGCAAAATAAATCATTCAGCACGCTGTGTGAGTACAGATTTCAACCAGCAGCAGAAACGAAACGGCGAATCCCGCCGGTTGTGGGTTGAACAGAGGTCAGAGACACGGACAGGAATATGTATTCCTCTCAAATACGGCGGCGCATGATAACGGCTTACCGGCGACGGAGAAGTCCGGCTCCAATAATGTCCTCTTCTTGGCGTCATGACTGCCCAAAAATACCTGAACAGCCGAGCCGTGGCGGCACACAGTATGTGGCGTATCAGAGGAGAAACGAGCCGTTCACATTTCTCTCTTT
>NC_065515.1:23211194-23253575 GCF_006386435.1 Epinephelus moara
GAATAAGTCAGTAAGTAATTTATTCCATTGAAATATCAGTGATGTATTATAGAGAGGTGATTTATCTTTTCATAAATGACAAAAGGCACATCTGCCTCATTTTTGTTGTGGTATCGTGATACTACTCAGAACTGTGATACTTTCACTGGTATCGTACCGTGGGTCCCAATTTTGGTACCGTGACAACACTAATCTGGAGGGGGTTCATCTGCAAAAACTAATGAAAAACAAAAAAACAGCATTCGGTATTCGGTATTCGGCCAAGCGTATAATATTATTCGGCTTCAGCTTCAGCCACAAATTTTCATTTCGGTGCATCCCTACTGACACTCATTAACAGGTAACTAACTGGTTAATTTTTAAGAAAACGCTAGCTGAGCCGCTTATGAACTGGGGCAAACTAGGGGTAGGGTGGGAACAGTATTTCAACTGCAACGCTCTAAGGTCGGGATGGTGTTACTAGCATTAATGTCCAAATGAGCAGCGCAATAAACGCTAGCTAGCTCCCACCAGACCCTGGTAGTGTACTCTGCAGTAATCTGAAAATTTAACCTATAGACCAACATCTGAAACCAGTCAAAAATATTCTCTGCAGTTAAACAATACCATTGACATCCCTCGTTCATGTTGTTTCCACATTACGACTTAAAGCTCAAAAGCACAGCAAAGTTGGAAGAACAGCTCCCTAGTTCAGGAAATGGGAACCTCAGAGGAGCACATAAATGTAGCATTAGACAAACATAAAACAAACAAGACTGCAAATAAAGGATACGGGTTAAAGTGAAAGAGGGTATGATTAAAAGGCAATTAAAGCAGCAGTAAATAAAACCAGAAGCCAACAGTGTGGCAAGTTGAAAATATATTCCTTTAAAATGTAAAGGTTTCACAGTAACTTTCGGCAAAATTATTTTACTAACGCTTAATGGAGGGGGGGTGAGATAATGAGCTATGACATTTAATTTTAAAATAACAAATTACATTGCTTAATCAAAATAAACCATGGATCAGCAGAACGACTAAGGAACACTTAACTGTTTTGTTGTATTGGTCTCTTGTTTCCTCACAAACATAACTGTGAATCTGGGAGTGTCAAGGCAGCTGTTGAGGCGCTTCTTCTCCAATAAACACAGCCTCCACTTGATAACCATTTTTTTCAAGCAAAAGTGGGCATTTAAAATCACTCTCTGCACATCTTGTGCTTCAACAAAATCTTCATACTCAGTGAGTCCCACTTCACCTCCGCAGTAAGTGCTCACTTTAAAAGGACTACACCACCTTGATGGCGAAGAAGCTTTTTTTATCAGTGTGATGAAGAAAAAAAAAATACTAAGAAGTTGTATCTGCTCTGTGCTCTGAATTTATTTGTATCTGCAGTGAGATTTAGATTAACTGTTTATCTGTGGTGAGATACAGCAAAGTAGTGCTATCCACTACACATACACAGTGTCCCTCTGGGCTGCAATACAGCGCACCACAGATTAAACAACCATCTCTACGTCACTGTATTCCTGAGAGCTGTTCTAATATTTGACGGGATTCATAGCTGACGACCAAACTGACACTTGTCCACCCCTCTCAATGTCAACCTGGACCTCAAGTACATGGCTAAAACACACACTTAAGCATACGCACACACACACACATACACACATACACACCCTGCCAGCAGGCGCCTTTAATGGCCTGGTGTTAATGAGAGTCTTGTTTAGAGCTGTCAGATGACCCTGGGCCATGCAGACTGACACCAGCTCTATGTTCACAGCTCTGGAGGTCACCACGCAGTCCATGTATGTGTGTGTGCACAAACGGGTTTGCGTGTGTTGACGCTACAGACAGATCCATTTATTACACCTAATTACCTTTCCAGCCAGTACATTAACACCATATCAGCAAATCTTTAATCTTGGTAGTTTAATTTTCAATCAGTAAAGTTGATATTAATCTCAATGAATCTTATCTGTGTAGTCTATTCTCTCAATCGCAGGAAAGGGGTCATTCTCATTGTGTGTCTGTGTGCTCTGCGCCACACTGTGAGCGATCTGTAGGCGCCTGGAGCCAACATGGTATGAATATTCTACGACGAGACACGCCTAGAAAAAAATAAAAAGATTAATTGATTTAAAAGGAACCTGAGTATTTTTATAGTGTAGTTTTCTACTTTTTGGATTTATATGAATATAACTGTATCGTTTTCTAATAGCATAACATGAATCCAATTTAATCTCTTTTTGTTGTTGTTTTTTTGTGGAGCTAGATTACAAAATTTTGAACAACCACAGAATAAGAATTATAGTACATCCATCAAGGTACCTCATTGAATTCTAAAACTTAAAAAATATAAGTCACAGCTGACAAATAAATAAATCTGATAATGTGCGTCTAATTTGTGAATCTTATGTAGTGTAATCAGTTATTGTCATTAGTTTCTTGTGTGTCAGTAACTGCTTCATAAGTCACTGCAAAAGATTCACTCTGTTTTTCGCAGAGATCCATTTCACCCAGTTGCTTAGTTAAAGGCGCTGTATTAGAAATTTAGAGTGTATGAGTACACGGTTCTTGACATGGAGGTGACTGAGCTGGCGGCAAGCAGCTAACGGTGCTAACAGCAACAACAGTGCAGCTGACAGCGCTAACGGTAACCCTTTTTACACTGCCTGTTCAAGGCCGGAATTTCCTGCTGTAATATCGTCTCACCATTCTTTTTAAAGGTATTATCAAAGATTAGGGGGGGACAGAATTATTGCGCCTTTGAGCCGGCAACAGAGGTAGTAACAGTGCCGAATTTTTGTCTGTGTAAAAGGGTCAGCCAGCAGGACGGGACGAGAGTGACATTTTGACAATGTGGAATGTGTGTGAACCACCACCAGTAGATTTAAAAAGTAGCTAATATCAGTTAGCAGCTAACTCAAAGAAGAAAAATGTATGGCCAAAAATATCTGCAAATTTTGAAAACAATGAGGTCTGGGAGCTCCTTACCCTCCATGCAGAGAACGATATTAACTACCACATAACAGGGGTGGTGAATGACGTTATTGCCATGTTATGCCATTTTTATTATTTATAGTGTGCTGCTAATGCGTGTGTAATATGTCACACTAGAGGCTGACATTAGTGTGTAACATGTCAGCCCCATCACACCTGTCACCCCTCTTTCGGTTCTGGAACTCTAGCATATTATCTAAAATCACACACCTGGGTGACGTTATGCCACCATTATTTGGCTCTTGATTAAAGCAAAGGCAGCATAGTGAAGGGACTTAGTAGCAGCTCTGTCATGTGATCGCTGTGTAAAAAGTGCTGGTGTGAATCGGGGGGAACTGGAAAGTGGGTGCTATGCTTCCGCGACAATGACATAATCCCAATATCAGCAGCTACTGCCATCTGAGTGCAGTGCAGAGATGTGGCGATAAGCTAGCCAGTGGGATACACACATGCACTAAGAGGCACACACAGCTGGACTGTCTACCAAAACAAACCACAGAGAAGCTCTGACTACAACACACAGAGGTAGCGTGACTTCACTGCTCAGGACGCCTCCTACTCCACTATCTCTTTACACTGTGAGTGCTGTTTATGATTTTCCTCCAAGTCTTCTTACATCATCTCAATATGTCCGTTATATAGTTTTTGTTTTAATTGGTACTATTTTTTATTTATGGAATATTCATACTTTAACTTAATTCAAAGTTATTAATGTTGATGGTGATGTCGCATCTGGAGCTATGTTTAAGGATCACACATTGGAAGAAACACTGTGTTTAGTATTTTGCTCTGCAGCTCTCAGATTGCCTCACAGCCCATGAAGGTATCTGTGCAGCTGAAGTACATGAGTGTGTTATGATTGTAAAATGCTCATTTTGAACTATGATACATTAAAGGCTTTTTCGTGTTTTGCCCAAAGAGATCCTTTGTCCATTTTCACTTTTTTTTCTGCCGTGTTATTTTCCTTCTGTGTCCCCAGTCAGTGTTTTCCAACCTTTAGCACACTCGCTGTTAGTCTTCCTTTATGTGTTGACAGTGAGAGTGTGATCTAGCTCGCTGTGTGGAGACCAATTCACAGAGTGGGAAGTGCCTGTGTTGGAGCCAAGCTGTGAGGGTGTGTGTTTGTGTGTGTGTCTGCGTGTGTGTGTGTGTGTTTAAGTAAAGGAGACTCAAGCTGACAGTTTGCCAGCAGCCTTGCACCTGCACACAGCTAGGTGTTGATCTCAGATGGGGGGGTGGGGGTGAAGAGGGGAAGGAAGAGGGGAGGACAGGCAGAGAGAGAAGGAGAGGAAGGGATCTGACACGAGGTGTTGTGGGTGGATGAGAAAAGACGTGAGAGGTGAGGAACGGAGGATAGGAGCTCTGAGAGGTGGCGTGGCTGTGACACATAATTCCTGTTTATACGTTTTTCTTTTTTTTGTGTATATGTATGTGTGTGTGTGTGTGTGAGCGTGTGCATGCCACAAGTGGAAGGAAAATGTGCAGCTGTGTGACAGGCGGGACAGGAGAGCCAATTGGATTGATGCATTCTTTCATAGGTAACTGCCAACACCAGAGCGCAGCCAGGGCCTCATTTGTCAGACTCAAGGAAATAGCGTTACGGCGTGACGTTTCACTCTGTCTCTGGCACACACATCAACAACCCTCTGCTTCAGGATGGGAGGAAGTGTGCCACTGATGCTACAGTAGCCTGCTGGGGAATTTAATTGTGGTTAAAAAGACAAAAAGGGGTTGTAAGACAAGGGAAATGAGTGTCTGTTTAACATCTGTCTCTTACATGTCTTTATGTCTATCTGTATCTTACCTGGCTGACTCTCTGTTGGTATGATGTCGCTGAGGACAGGTCTGTGCATATGAGGTGCACTCAGGATATTATGTTGCTGCAAATACCATAAGTTCCCCTGCTCTACATTCACTGGCTGTTGTTAACCTTTTGGCAGCAGTGGCGAGTTTGCCGCTGACTGCAGAGCAGGGAAACTTAGACAAGCTCTCTGGAGGGACACTCAACAGTATGTCAGGGAACTCCATGACACTGTCAGCATAACACACTGCTGGGTAGCCTGAATTATTGAAGTCCATAGCATTGATAATTTAATACAGAAATCTGTTTTGACAGGAGATGGCTTAAGCGAATAGAGAAAGAAAAGAAATTGGGCTTTGCATTTGGTGTGACACGAGGGGGAAAAATAAAGTTACTTGTCTGTCTGCAGGTATTTATTTATTTTTATGTTGCAACCTGCATGCGGGGATTTACTGAACTACATGACCTAGTTGAGTTCCTGGTAACGGAAGGAAAAGTGAGAGGAAAAAGATAGACAGACAGATGGGAGAGGGTTAATTGAAGCTGACATGTGTCCAGTGTTTGCGTGTCCCCAGATGACACGTGGCTCACGCCCATATGCTCGTGTTGCCTCGTTCACTCCCTCCATCCCCACTATCTGATGTAAATTTTTCACACCATGATAAAGAAGATATCCAGAATCATTAGAAATTGCTGTGTCTGTTGTATTTTCACCAGTTTTGAAACTTTTTCTGCTACTAAACCATTTGCAGCTTTTGATGACCCAGTTAGGTTTTAAGGTAGGGCTGGATGATATAAAGAAAATCAGACATCATGTTTTTGACCCAATACCTAGATTTTTGATAAATAATCATCATTAATGTGGATATAATGACTAAGTGTGTGAAGGCAAATGATAGACCAGCTCAAACAGTCTGGTGAGTTCTGAGAATTACATCATGTAACTGTAATAATATAAACCGATGTCGTGTCTCATATCACAATTTTGATATAATATTAATACATATTGCCCAGCTGTATTTCAAGAAGAAAGGCACGTTGATCCCTGGTTTTGTAACTGTCATCACTGCACAAGCAAAGCTCGTTTCTGATCTGGGCTCCTCGCCTGTGATCTGAGACTCTGATGCCATTCTCCCATCATCAGAGGTTACCCAGGCCAGCTGATCACCCTCTAAATACCGGAAAATAACTAGCCCGTACATTGTGTTGTCTGTTAAAAGACAAAAGTGTCTGCAGTTGTTCTGAAAGACCACACTTGACGATAGGGTGGAATGCCGGGCGTAATAGAGAGGGGGAAGATGCAATATTGTTTAAATAGGGGGAGTAACGGCACACATTTTGGGCGACAGTCTCCTGAAAGGCATCCATAGTGTTGCACTCATTTGTAAAGAGAGAAAGTGACAGAAATGTATGTGTAAAGCATGAAAAAAGAGCGTTTGAGAGTTAAAGGTCATATCTTGCTTGTAATGAAGTATCCTGGCAGGTTAACAGTGTCCCCATCTCTGACACCATATTACTCCCTCCTCATTTTTGATAAACCCCTCAAACCCTGGACAGGCCAAGGTCTAAGGTCTTAAGTTAAAAAACGTCTGGTTCAAAATTAAAGAAAATACAGGCTGAGCATTTGCTGTTCAAACCCCCTATTTTTATTTATTTTATTCCTTTATTATTTTTTAAATTAGCCTTCCTGCTGATAGCATACTGACACGCTACACTTGTGCGGACATCCATGCGACTCAGTGTCCTTCAAGTCACCTCTGAAAACTCACTTTTATGGAATTTCTATATATTACATTCTTTGTAATTAGTGTAAATTGACATTACAAAAGGAAACATAAACATAGACTTGTTTTCTGAGCTAGATTGTAATTTACAGATAACAGGTGCTGTGCTACACCAGGGCAATGGGGGGACTATAGCCACGTCACAAATCTGCGTAGTCCCTGTAGCGACTGCTGTCAATGACAAAAAGCCTCTAAAAATCCATGCTGAAGTCCAAAGATGCATTTTCTGATGATTTATTAAACGAACAACTGAGATAACTAAAGCAAAATGAGATGAAATGAAATATAACGTGATGTGATTACATGATTGCTCAACCATCACACCAGTGAATGAACCGGTAAAATAATGTAAAACCACACCCACCCCTGTGCCAATTACTACCAGAAGTGAAAGTGACCAAAAAAACGTGTGCAGCCAAAACAAATAATACACAACAGAGGTTCTGGCTCCTACACTCCCAGTCAAGCTTCATCAAGCCTTTTGGTATTTACTCTGTTATGAGAGAGATGGACTGTTTTCTGATCAAGAGAATTATGATTATGTTATGCTGATGGAATAAATAAACTTGTTGTTGTTGCATTTTGGATGTATTTTGTTGTCATTAATTGTGGCTACATGAGGACTGTCTGGTGATGTTGTCTTTCACCTTCTCATGTGACAGACATTGGCCACTATCAGATGTGCCGTGTGACATATCTGCTATTATTTAAAAAAAAAAAAGAGAGAGCTTCCTTATAAAGTAACTCTGAAGTCATGAAAATCTACTGTTTAGTTAGCACCTTCATGTACTGGTCAAGCTCCCCCATAGCACCGGGAGAGCGCAGGCAATGACAGATTGTCTTGTCTTGTTTTAATTTAGCACATCATATTTACACTGCTCAGCTGTCAGTGTCGTGGGTATGTTGTACAAAGTAGTACATCAGTGAAATGACATAACTTCTCTCTATAACTCCCACATAATTTTATGTTATTATTTTTATACTTGACCATGGAGATCACATTCATTTTGTCTGTCTCTCTCACTGTGTCACTCTGTCTGTCTGGGTTGTCGGCATGTGTCCCAGCAGGCTTGCCGTAGACTGGCAGAGTGTTGATCTGAGTGTCAGTGGGACTGGGGGTCTCCTTTCCCAGCCCTCCTCTCCTCCACCAGCTGACAGACAAGGTCAGGGACTCATCCCGCCTGTCTCTCTCAGCTCCTGACAGCCTTCCTTGGGGAGACAAACCCCGGACAACCCTGCACTCCCTGGCACGCACCACCACCAATTAATATTGCATCACCATTTTCTAATCTGGTCCCTCAGGGCCTACTTCTTAGGGTGTGATCAGGCCATCTCACTTCCCTGCGTCTCAACCTCCCCCAGCCTCCGTCCATGACAGGGAAAGGACCCTGGGTAGAAAAAATATAGATTACATTACATGTGGCACTTGTCTTTAGTGTTGTCGTGTGTGTGTGTGTGTGTGTGTGTGTGTGTGTGTGTGTGTGAGAGAGAGAGAGATTCATTGTCTTTTAAATAGTTGTTTTTTGTTTTTTTTTTGGCACGACTGCACACTAAATACTGTTTTAAAGGAAACAAAACTTTAGGGGTAAAAGTGACCTAACGTCACCGTGAATGGGCTCAGAGAGGCTATGTCATTATTTTTTGTGCAAAGTGAATTTATTTTTATCTGGGTATGAAGGGTAGCTGGTACTGTACTTCAGTTTTAAGTTATTTTTAACCATGCTAGCGGCATGGCTCTAGGGATGGCAATGGCTGTTGGTCGATCTACCACTTTGACCCAGACTGAAATATCTCAACGGCTATTAAATGGGTTTCCACTATATTCGGTATAAACACTCCTCCCTCAGGATGAATTGGGATAAGACTGGTGACCCTTAAACGTTTTATCTAGCACTATCATCAGTCCAGAATTTTAACTTGTTCAGTTCTTTGTTTTATGACCAAATACCTGCAAAACATTCCCATCAGCCTCAGCTGTACTAGCAAATGTGTGCTAAAACTGTAGAATAAAATAAATATGGTAAAAACTGCACCTTCTAGGCATTAGCATGTCAGCATTGTGGTAGTAAGCATGTTAGCATGCTCATATTAGCATGTAGCTCAAAGCATATTTGTGCTTAACGACAGCCTCACGTACATAGCGTGTTGTCAAAATATACTATAAGTGGCCCTCCGCACAATATTGGTTAATCAAGCAAAATCACTTTGCATTTTTTCTAAACTATCATACAAAACCAAGTGGGAACTAACAGCAGAAATTACTTGCTAGGTAGCATACACAGCCTCAGTACAGAAGTGTTAAGTCGACAGCGAGGGCTGCCACTTTTAGGAGCAGTGGCAAGTTCAATACTTTTTCACTGAAAAACGAAACAGTTGCGTTTGTCTCATTTGTATGATTTTTTTTTAATAACCAGTTTGATGTGAGAAGCAGCTGGCACCCATGTATTTTCACATTATCTAATCTGGCCCCTTTCAAAAAAGTTTGGACACCCCTGCTTTAGACTCTCTCACCTTGTTACTTTAATTGGTTAATTTTTTAAATATCACCAGCTGTGACTGCGGGGCTGGTATTGTTTTTACCTTGTGAGTCTGTGCGTGTGTCATCATGGTAGAATGTAGTCCTCGGCACATCTATTGTAGTGGGAGCTACCACAGAAGTGGTTTTGAGTATTTTGAAAGTGTTTATATATCTCTGTCTGTGGACAGATTTTGTCACTACAGTGGGCATTTTTCACTCTCACTTTTGGCTGCGCCAAGTCAAGCCATGCCACACCGATTTGCATTTCCATTATCAGTTAAGATGCACTGTGCCATGCTGAGCTGTACCAGAGATGGACCTTCTTTGGAGTAGGTCCAAAAGGCAGTCAGCCACCCTCACGTGGGTAGCGGTGACGTCTCACTAGTGACCCCACTCCTACCCCTGAAACAAGCGTGTGTGTTACAAGACTCTACTCACCACTGTCTGCAGGAGACCACAGAAAAAGGCGTTTTTAAAAGTCTCTGTGTGTTCAGCTCTCAGGACTTCTAGTAGCTTCTAATTCACTTCTAATCAGTTGAGAGAAGCCGTCATCCATTAAAGACACACCTTTAAGTGGGTAGCCTTGTTGTCATGGAAATGCAAATCTCTGCTGTGCTAGGCTGATGCCCCAAACCAAACCAAGCCAAACCAAGCCAGCCCATGACTGCTGAAAAGGGGTACAATAGTGTCACAGTTGTGCAAGATGCAGTCACAACACTTTTCAGGTGTGTAGCTCAAAATGAAGGCCCAGTTTGAAGATGGGTGTAGTCAGAACAAGGGGGCCAGAAGTTGGGGGTTAGGAAGTAGTTTACATCCCTGGCTCACGTTTGTATAAGTTGCGGATCACTGTGTTCCAGCTGGATGGTTTCTAGTTCTTTATTTTCCTTGTATGATGTGAATTCATTTTTCCATATAAAAGAAATAATAAACCAAAAACACCCTGAAGGTCCAATGTGTTGGATTTAGCAGTGAGGTTGCAGAAATGAAACTTCTCACATGTGGCAAGTTTGTAGAGCTACAGTGGCTTTTGCAAAAATGTAAATGGTCCTATCTAGAGCCAGTGTTTGATTTGTCCCTTCTGGGCTACTGTAGAAACAACGTGGTAGACTCTGTGGAGGAGGACCTGCTCTGTATGTAGATATAAACGGCTCATTCTGAGGTAACAAAAACACAACAGTTCTTATTTTCAGGTGATTATAAAATAACGAAATAGATGCCTCTAAATCCTACATACTGGACCTTTAAATAGTTTTTAGTATGATCTATAAAAACATTTCCAACCTCAGGCTAAAGAAAGATCCATCAGCAATACCAGTGCCATTTTAAAAGAAATTGCCTGTCATCTCTCGGGGCACAATTTGGAAATACCAATAAATGTTTGACAATAAATTTTCTCTAAATTAAACTGTGTCCAAAGCCTCTGAGTTTGTTCTGTAAGTAAATATAACACATTCGTTCAGCCATCTCTGTCTGACATGTGAGGCTTAGGACAGGCCGATCAGAGAGAGATTATGTTATGGATTTCTTCACGATGTTGACAAATTTTATCATTCTGATGTCCTGTGCTAGTTTGGGAGTTGGGGACATGACTTACCACCCTGTCCGATTGCTAGAACTGAGATGAGGAGCACAGCGCCATTTGTTTCGGCCTTGTACCTCCATTCTTCAAACTCTGAACTACTTGCAGTGAGAGACATAACACCTCCTGCGACCTTAGTGGATGACTTATCCTCCTACCTTGGGGACTGAGTGATGTGCTTGTGGCTCTGAGAATAGCTACAGTGCTGTCCGTCTGGGTTGGGGTCGGGAGCAGCCCGGGAGGTGCAGTGTATTTGTCTGAATCACAGCTCCTGGCTCGCACATTTGACTCTTCCTCTTACACGTACACACACATACAGTCCGCTGATGTACAGACACACATACTGCTGCTCAGTATAGCATGATGGAGGAGCGTGGGGGCCATGTGTCACACCTTGGCTGCTAAAGAACTCACCTGGCCTCTTCTCAGCACTGATGGATTTACGCTGGCCCTGCAGGGTTGGCACAAGCACACACACATACACACACATATTGTACTCTAGATCACTTGTTCTTGGTCTGTTTCTTCAAAAACATCAGCCTGGAGGGTGTGAAGGAGAGGGAAAGAACAGAGGAATGTCAGCCAGCAGATACAGCTACTTCTTATGTCCCATCCTCCTCTTCCTCTTCGTCTTTGCTTCATCACATGTGAGGATAGAAAGAGTGTAATTTTCAGCTGAGGAGCTGTCGGTCTACGTGTGGCTGATTTTATTCAGAAAGCTGACTTCCAGACAGCCTACGTGTGTGTGTGTGTGTGTGTGTGTGTGTGTGNTGTGTGTGTGTGTGTGTGTGTGTGTGTGTGTGTGTGTGTGTGTGTGTGTGTGTGTGTGTGTGTGTGTGTGTGTGTGTGTGTGTTCCAGAGATCGCTAATCTCTCTGAAGTCCTGTTTGTTCTCCAGGTTTGCCCCCACTACAAACATTTCCCTGATCAAAGCTGTTGAAAAGGCCTGCCACTTCAAACAAAGTATACACACACTCACACACACTCTCTCTCACACACACACACACACATGTGCACATATATGGATACACACATACGCATCCATTCCAACACAGCTCTACGGCCGGCATGTTGTCATGGCAACCACATTAATCCTAAACCAACCAGCATGCAGTTGTTGCATCAGGCGAGCCAATCAGGAGTGGCAGGAAAAAGAGACAAACAGGAGTCATGAGCTCAATTACCATTTCAATGCCCAATTAATTTCAAATGTAGAAGTTTACTGTCACTGTATTGCGCATGCTATGAATAGTATAATATAGCTATACCCTTAAGTATTGATGTCAGTATTCATTGGAGCTATTTGTATAATTAAATGATGAGGATTTTCTGCTTTCATTTAAATTCACAGGCTGTCTTCTTCTCCCCCTCTCCAGCTTCCCTACATCTGTTTTTTCTTCTTCTAGCAGTTATACAACAATTCAAAAAATCTTTTTTTTTTCTCGATATTCCAGAAGTCATTTAATTTCCAGAGATAAGCAGTGATTTTATCTGAGACATTTGATGTCAGCTTTATCAGGGAGCTGTATTAACAGCAGGTGTTACGCTGCATTTAAATCCTTTCAAGTTAACTTACAGAGAGATTAGAGAGATGGATAACTCCGAGAATTTCTACCTTTTTTAATCACAGAAACAAAACCATCTCTGTTGATTTACCCTGTCGGTAGAATGAAATTTTTTTTTTTTAATTTCAAGATGCTGTTATACAGTATGAATGTAGAATTCACCATCAATATCAAGTAATTTAATTTGGGATCAGAAATAATTTTATTTTTATTCTATAGTGATGATGTTTTCATTGTTTCCTGTAGTTTTGATTCTCGTGTTAATAGTGAAAGCTAATGTCATTTGCAGTTAAAACAATGAAAGAGTAAAAACATTTTTCAGCCTTGTCCCTAATGGTAGGAGTAATGATTAATAAATAATAATAAATAAATTACATTATTATCACCTCACCGGCTTTTACTGTGATTTTAAACCAAATTCAGAATTTTGTTGTGAAATTAACGCAGGTAAATACCGGAAAACTTCAAGTAGTAGCCTGCGCTAGTATTTGCTTAAACCGATGAACTTAACAGGCCCATATTTGGAACAGGCGTCTATATGAGACACACCTTTAATTCCCTTCACACAAAACCTGTTGCTCAGCAAAGTTGAGGAAATACAATCATTTTTTTTATTTGAACCAGTATGAATATTGCTCGTATAAAAATTAGGCTTCAAATACAACTAAGTCATTTGATCTAGCTCTGACAGACAGCGCATCAGAGAGAGAGCGTTATGACACTTGTTTCACAGCACTCAACAATTACAGCACCTGGCATATTGACACACCACCACAAAACTTGGATTCATTTTTATGAAAAAAAACCCCTTTGTTTCTTTTGATCTGAGGACCCTTACAGACTAAAAGAATATGAATAACTTATCAGGTAATCGAGGAATGGACACATACTCAGATTTTATTACAGTTTGAGAGGAAGGGAGTCACTGCTTGTTTTTCATCATGCCGGTAAAGCTGAATGAATCATGGTCTTCTCTGCTCATGGTTTCTGAAAATGAACTGGACTATTGAATTTTGGAGACTAACCGAGCTAATGATGTGTAGCACCTCCATATTAGGTTTTAAAGATATTTTTGGGTATTTTTGCCTTTTATCGATAGGAAAGCCGAGTGTTAAAGGGGGAGAGAGAGAGAGAGGGAATAACATGCAGCAAAGGGCTACAGACTGGAGTTGAACCCGGGCCGCCGCGGCAACAGCCCCGTACACAGGGCGCCCGCTCCATCCACCAAGCCACCGACGCCCCATCCAAAGTACTTCTATAGAAATGAATTTCTTGGCAGACAGGGTGTCTAATTGAGACAGGCCTTTATTTGTCAAAATGTGTAGCCACACCAGGCTAGTAAAAGGGAGTGGGCATTTAACTGGGACTAGGCTTGTAATTGAAGTTTTACAGAATGGTAATTTTACAGGAGCATACTGCTAAATCACAGTAATATATGGAGTTTAACTGTGAGATTACAGTGAGATACAGCAATTCCACAGGAGCACATTGCTAAATCACAATATTTAGATACACATAAACTGTGAAGTTACAGTTAAGCTCAATTTACAGGAATGTGCTGTTATATCACAGTAGTCTATGGAGTTTAACTGTGAGGTTACAGTTAAATATAGTAATTTTACAGGCACATACTGCTAAATCACAGTAATATGCAGGCATAACTTCTGTGAGATCACAGTATACAGCTGTCATTTCACAATAATTTACTGTAAAAATGACACAGCAATTTACTGTGAAGGTTATGCAACTAGTAGACAGTAATTTACTGTAAATGCACAGTCAGATATTTCACAGTGCGCCTACTGCTTGTCTGGGTGAACCACCTCCCAGTATTCCCATATCAGTAGTGAATTGAAAAGCTCTTTAATTTTGCATTTTCTTTTCCCTTTTTTATGGTTACATTTTGCACTAAACTTTGATTTAAAACCCAGCTACTGTAACTGTTCTGCAACCTGCCAACGCTTAGATCAGAAGGCAAACAATTAGCAGCTCTGAACACCACAAACTATGATGTTTTTTTCTCAAACAGCACCAGCGGGCCCAGACAGGATCAGACTTCAGTCCAGCTTAAACAGTGGTGACTATAACTTACCTGACGTATCAGCTGGTAGTTGCTTTTGCAGGTGTGTTTGTGTCTTTCTGGAAAGCGATGAATGTCTTTGTGTTATGTTAATCTCTGTAAAAGAGTCACTTCCAAAGTCTCCTTTCAACTGCAGCGAGCTGCTGTAATCTGAGGAATGAAAGATGGAGAGAATCATCACGCAGCACTCATCTCGCAATTTAAGTTAATCAAGACTTAATCAAGAGGAATTATGGTGCCAGTTTAAGATCATTGTGATCAATGATTCAGAGTCATCTAACAACTGTCAAGACGACGTGTCCTAAATGACAGTCTTAAAAATGCAAAAAGTCAAAAGACTCAAATCAAAGTCTCAAATCTCTCCAGCATCCCAAAGCAGGCTGCTTTCAAAGGCTTGACAGGAGAGTGTGTGACTATCTGACTGCAAAACCGAATGAAGAAATGCCTATTACTAGAGCCGATATTCGACTGAAAGCTTTGGAAATCACTAAAGAGCTGAACATACCCACAATCGAGTTCAAAGTCTGTGTGAACGATTGATGCACTGAATTGGACTGTGCCTCCGTTGCAGGAGTTCTTGCCCGGCGCTTCCGCTCAGACTTCAGAGAGAAGCTGCTGATTCTCTTTGAGATGCTAAAATGGAATTAGAAAGACCTGCGGGCTATAGTTTGTCATGTTTGTTTAAATAACTCAATTGAAACGAGATTATCATACATACATATCATTTTATAATGTATTATTTAATCATTAAATAGCTATCTTATGTTCAGTTTTTAAACAAACAAAGGTGTTTGAATGGATGTTGTTTTCCCTGTAACATTATTTTCTGGCCTATGGGACAATAGCCTACATAACTCATCTACAAAGAGTTAACATTGATTACTGACAGAGTTAACTGTTTTCCAACCACCCATATTTTGGTCTGTCAAAGAGCTGGCGACACCTGGTAACTACTGAGTCTTCGGTACCTGTAGCTGTAACAATAGACTCATGCTGCCCTGGACAGCACACGGTTTGAAATAGTGGTGCTGACTTCATGTCACACAGTCTTTTTCTGATGTAAGAGCTGTCCAGCCAACTAAGGAGAGCAGAGTGCAGCTCTTAAAATGGGACACACAATTGGAGACGATAGAGACTAGACTGCAGACAGAAGCAGCAGAACCTTATTCACTTGTGTGTGTGTGTGTGTGTGTGTGTGTGTGTGTGTGTCTGTTTCACGAAACAGTTCAACATTTGGGGAAACACACTTTCTTGTTGAGAGTTAGATGACAAGTTCAGTACCACTTTCATGTTTATGAGCTGAAAGGTTAGCATAAGGACAGGAGACAGGCCCGACATTGTCTGAAATAAGGTTGTACCATATCATCTTGTTCAAAATAACACCAGTGTAATTTTTAAAATAAAATGAAAAATTCATATCGTGATACTTGGGATAATTCGGCTTGCTGACATATTGACACCATACTGTTACCCATGGCAACAACAAGCATGGCTGAAAGCAAAATAATTACTAACTCCGCGGTGGTTCCAAAAAAGAGGAGCAGCTTGAGTAGTGTGGAATAAACTGTGGAGTCCTGAATGTTTTATGAAAAGCGCTGCATTTCTCAGACTCTTTTAGTGACTTATCGCTCAGGTGGAACTCAGTCAGCGGCTCCTCTGGCAGCAGCACAACGTCTTTCCTTCTTCTTTCTTGCCATACGCACATGGGAGTTGGTGTCGTCAAATGGTTTTGTTGTGGCTCTGACAAAATTTGTCATCATCATCAAGAATATCGTTAACACAAAAATACCCTGAAATATTGAGATATTATTTTAAAGCCATACCTACCAGCACCTCTAAAGTTTACAAATGAACATGTTGTATCTTGTTTGCTTGAAGGAATACTTCACCAAAATAATAAAGCTCTGTATATCAATTACTCACCCCGTGTTATGTGTAATTCATGAAGGAAACTTTGTTTTTCTCACCTGCCTCCACAGTGAATGAAGAATTCAAAAACTGAGAGAATTCTTGATGAATTGGAGTAAAAAGGGGGCCGAGTTTATCAACAGACAAACTATGTCCAAGCATCTGTTTACAAACTCTCACACAACTCTTTCAGTATAATCCAAGTCTCATTTATCCAGTCGTATGCTCAGTATTTCTCAAACACATGCATTTTCACTAAAATCTAACTATTTAAAACACTTCGGCAACAGAGTAGAGCATATGGGCTTGAGTTTAAAATCTGCTAATACATTCTACCGAGCAAAGTTCAAATGGATGTGCCTGCCCAGGTGCGCTATTCATCTGTGCATGAAAGTGTTTTAAATAGTAAGGTTTTAGGGAAAATGCATGTGTTTGAGAAGTACTGAGCATACGACTGGATAAAGGAGACTTGGATTTATACTAAGGGAGTTGTGCGAGAGTTTGTCAATTTGAAAATTGCGTTAGTTCAGACAGGACACGATGTCAAGCTCAGCTCACATCCCAGCTACATCAGCTGATTTCAAACAGCCCAGTCAACTGATGGAGCAGCTGATTGATGGAAGGGAGTCAGCTGATAGATCACATGATTCCTTTCTATGCAACCGATTAGTGGATCTCATTAGGGCGTCCTATTTAAACTGCTCTGGCCTGCCTACTGTTGCTGCTTCCTCTGCAAGCTGCTTTGCAACCTGCCTCTGCCCCAGCTCCTCCTTTTCATGCTGTGTCTGACTTATCAATGTCATTTCTGTTTGTCATTGATGCTGCTCTGCCTGCTTTAGGCTTTCCATGTAGGCGCATGGAAGGGCAGGGAGGTTTGCTCTCTCTGCCTTATGGCTTTCCATGTAGTCATGCAGAGGGGCGGAGAGGGGTTCTCTCTCTGCCTTTTGCTTCCCACATAGGCACATGGAAAAGGCTTTCTGCATAGGCCCGAATAAAGGCAGAGAGGCCCCAGAACAGATATACAATACTGCAAATGGAAGTTTTCTTTGACTAAATTGTTCCTGACTGAAGAGATGTTTTGATATGATTTTGCTGTTGTTGAATGTAGCCCCCTCTTACTCCAAATTATTTTTTATTTCTTTGTTCACTGTGGAGGCATGTGAGAAAAACAAACTTTTCTTCACAGATTCAGTGTAGCACGAGGTGAAATACAAATAGTCATTTTGTTGATGAAATATACCTTTAATTTGTACACAAACAGACTTTTTATTTGTGGTTTTACAGGGAGTTATGTTTTGTTATAATTTCTTGACAAACAACAGTCCAGCGCAGTGACTTCCCGGTGTCATCACAGCGAAGTTGCTAGGCAACCAGCAGAGATGCTTCACATAAGTATTGGTCAGGGAAATAGTTACGGCACTTGAATAAGTGAAATTATTTTTCTATCCAAAGATAAACCAAAGCAAACAGAAAGTACAGAGCAATTTGAAAATTTCTAACTTACCCCAGTGATCGTATAAGAAAAACACTGTAGCAGGCAGCAACACACGCTGCTACTGATGATTCATCTCATTAAGAGCTTGTGTACTTGTAAGTACTGTTTTTAGAAGAAATAAAACAGCTAATAAGATCTTGAGTATATGCAGAAAAATGCTTTACATTGGCCAATTTTGGGTGTATTTGCACTTTTTGTTCCATAAAATAAAAAGTTCAAATTAAGGAAATAAAGGTGGAGACAGGAGACAGTTATTTTTGCTCACTCTGCTTTAGTTCTGCTTTAGTTTCACTTCTGGAAATGGTCTCGTGTGTAAAGGAGCTAAAAGTCTTTATGGTTCTGGTGTTAATGAAGACACAGGGCATATTCTCACATCGTCTTTGTTATTTTGTTATTGTTTTTGGTGTGTCCCAGTGGCCTGTTGATTTGAGCGGAGCACTAAGTGGTTGTTAATGGCACAAACACGACTGTGGTTTTAAAATAGCAGACTGCCCATTAGGCTGGTATTAACAAGGTAATGGCCTGTTACTAAACTGCTGAATGACATTGTCGCTGCTGCCGAGCCGAGCTGATGCCCCAGACGCACACACACACACACACACACACTCTATGCACAAATATATATGTGCATGGGCTGGTGAGCAGAGCTGCAGACTGATCTCCAGTAACTTTGCCGTAGAGATGTTAGGAGAAAAAAGAGAGATGATGAGAGACAAGAAAATAGGTAGAAACCGACAGAATATAAAGGAAGAAAAATTGACTGAAAGACATAGCTGGGAGGTGTGACGGTGGTTATTAAAGCTGGGATGCACTATGGTTGTTTACCTCAGCCCGGCTGTATTGTTGTGGCTCAGAAATTATTGATAGGTAGGAAGAGACGGAGTAATAAAGAACTACACATCAGTTCTGTCTGTACATCCGACTGTCGGACTGCTCTGCTTGTCAGATGGGCTTTAGTTACAGCTTCTCTCTGAAAAGCAACACTGGTCCGAGTGACATTTAAGAACAAACTGTCCTCTTTGTCCACATAGTGCTCCAGTGCCAGTGTAGGTGTTTGTGTGGCATGTGCCTGCTTGTGCACGTGGAGCCGTTTTCCCGTAGCATGTTGCATTTTCCAGATATGCAATCATGTACAGTACACACATACACACACATGCACAAACACACTCCCACACTGTGGTGCGGCGATAGGGCAGCACAGTAGGGGGTATATCCCTGGGAAATCATTTCTCCCTCTCCTTTCTTCCTATTTGTAACTTGTCCTTTCAAGCAAGACGGCCCTTAAAGTTCAGTGGCGCATTCTTCAAAAAAGGCTATTACTGGCTGCCTCTGATTCTGTATCATGCCGCGCGCAGACCAGCCATCCCTCCTTTTTATGCTCCTCTCCTCCTGTCATCATTTTCTGAAGGCAAGAGAGGAGAAGTCAGGGTTTCAGAAACGCCTGTGACCAATGCCTTGAAACCCTAAGCAGTCCCCGCCTCTGACTTTGCGCCAGACGTCCGTATCATATCGCTAAAAGGGCCTATTGCTTTTGATACTTGACAGAGCTCCCTCTTTGTCTCTCTCTCAGTGAATCTCTGTCTCGCCCTCTGTGCCAACTGTCTATCACACTCGTTCTTTACACTTACAGGGCTCCATAAAACAGTGTGTGACTGTAAGAGATATGGGCTTGCTTCTGAAAGGCATGAAGAAAAGCTTGAAGTTGTTGTTGGCCCTGACAACGAATGAAGGTTCACACACACACAGCAGACACAGCGGTCAGAAGGCTGAATTGCTCAACCTTTTCTGGCTTGTAGCCACTGTGTTTTTTTTAGACCTCGGCATTTACAGTTATTGTTTGAAGATGAAATTTGTTTTTTTAAAAATAGATTTTTCTAGAGAAAATGTATGGACACATACAGAAGTAAAACCTCTCAATCATCATGTACAACCCACTAGAAGTGAGCCTCAGTGCATTTTTCTGCAGAGACTCTGCCGTCTGCTTATTTATTTCTAATTTTCTGTTCTTGGAACATTTCTGGGCGTGTACCCACACGGGGCTGAAGTGAGGTTGCACAGGCTTAAAATACAAGGTGAAACTCCAAACGAGAGTGAGTAACCAACAGTCCTGTAGTATAACTTTAAATCTATTTCCAGGGCTCCCACACTCATGGTATGCCTGGAAAAGTTGTTTTCCAGGTCTGGTTTGGAAAAGTTTAGAATTTACATTATTTTGGCTGTTTAAATATGTTCATAAAAATCATAGAAATACTTTAATTGATCCATTCAAGTATAAATACGTGATTGAATCACCAGTTATTGTGATGGCTATGATATATGGCCACTGTGTTGAGTCATTGATCCACTTGGACGGGGGAAGACTGATGGGACATGACGGTGATCAACCTTAGCAAGGTCACAAACTAACTATTAGGCATGTCCATTTGTTTAATAAGTAATAAATGCATACAGACCTGTCAAAATTATTCAAATTGCAGTCTGGGACCTCCATCAGATGGAACAAATTACGTACTCATTAAGATTATAAACATCCGCCTTAAACGATGGAGTCCTGTCATGGCTTTATTAATACAGTGAGGTTTATCATCCTGCAGAGCTCTGCCAAACTTTAACTTTAATATTCCCTCCATGAACATATCACATAGATACATTATATGTCATTGTCTGTAGAGCAGATTTTGCCCCTGTGCTTTATCTTTATTTCTTTATTTCTTTATGCAGGAGCCCCATTAGTTGTTCCTGCAGTAACAACTACTCTTCCTAGGGTCACACAAAATGTGGAAGCAAGACGAGACATCAAATTATCACACTGTAGACAATTTACAACATCGACACATTTAGAGACAGCAGTAGTTATCACACATTTACAGTGTCATCACATCAGTAGATCGTAAAAACAAACTGATAGAGCCCATGACATGGCTATACACTAAGGCATCACTTAAGTGAGCACCATTGATTGTGATTATAATGTGGAGTGGATAATCATTACTACTATTTTTTATTCCTTTTTTTTGGCTATATACATGTCAAAGTGGATGTTTAGGCCGTTTTCTTTATATGTCTAGGTCATTTTTGAATACAATGTGTACAAATGTTATATACGGCTGGAAAAAGGAAATTTATACTTGAAAATTAAATAAAAATTAAGCTCTAATGTTTCTATTCCCAGAAACACTTCACAATAGGCCTTGATGTGTTGCAAAGTACCGTATGTGCCTGTGTGGTCTGTTGGCAAATGCAGCTAGATGGCGGTGGGAATGTCTAACATGCAAGTAACATTAGCAAGAGCTAGCAGTTTGCCTATCCATAAATGCCTGGGAAGTGCAGTTTAATAATGTACAGCTGCACTATACACTTTACTCATGGAATTAGGGTAAAATATTATGCAAGAGTTAAGGAAAAGTTTTAAAAATTCATTGGTAAAAATGTGTTGGAACCCTGTATTTGTATCAGAATCCTCAAATGACTATCTCCGACAAGGTCATGTTGACAGACTGACACGTTGAAGAACATAATGGTTGATTCAACCTTGGTTTGTTACAACCTTTTATTCAGTGAATGGCAGCAAAGCTCCGCGGTGGTAATTAAACATTTATGTCTTAATATGGTTCACCTTCAGAAGCATATTGATAAACATACAGCATTTGATTGTTTTTCTAAGCCTCGGGCTGTTCAAGCTGTTGAGATATTAAAGAGCTAATAGCCACTCAAAGGGTTGTTTTTGCTGGCCTCTAGTGGTTTGAGTTCTCACTATGCTGCAGTGATGTAGAAGTGTACTCCAGGGCGTGTCAGTACACTGTGACATCACTGTTGGGTGTGATTGGCTGCAACAAAGCAACACTTCTGCTTTCTGATTCAATAACATGATGGCATTTTTTGTATGAAATAGGGAAGTCATCGTTTAGGACATTATCTTTGTGGTGCGTTCACTTGACCACTCATCTGTGACCCTAACAGGACTGGAGCTCACAGCAGTATCAGGCTGCTCACTGGTTAACGATTGGCCAAAAGCCATCTCATCATTAACATGATTAAAAAGCCCTTCAGCTTAGGCTTGAATGCTAACGGCTGACTAACACCTTGTTCAGGACAGATCATCTCCCCCTCTTCCCGTCCGTCCGACACTCCTCTCCCTCCGTCAGCGTGTCTCCCTCTGTCACTCCGCCACTCCCATCGTCTGTGACCTCCGCTGTCATCACGCCTGCCCTTGAGGAGCAGAAATCTCTCCATTTCACAGGGACCAGCCATAAGGGGGCTTGATTGCGGCAAATTGATCCATAATCACACAGCGCTCAGAGCTTTTTATCCTGCCGCCTCTTCATCTCCACTTTAGAGGCCCGCCGTTGGCGTATTTACATGCTGTCATCTCAAGGGTTTCCTCTGCTCCCGCCTTTCTCTCTGTCTCTCTCTTTCTCTTTATTTCTCTCTCTCCCTCTCTACCCTTTATCCCCTTTATGACTCTCCCAATTTTCTTTTCTCTCCTTCTCGCTGTCCCTCCCCTCTCTGTCTGGATGTGATGCCAATCTGAGTGTCTCGACACGGCCATTGTAATCCCCTCCCAAGACCTCCTCTGTCTTTCCCTCTCGCTCTCTTTCTTTCACTAACACACACACACACACACACACACAGTCAGATACACCTCTGACCACCGCATCTCTGCTTTTGATTGCTCTCTTCAGCTACACACACACATCTTGGATGGCTACGATGGCTGAGGAGACAGAGAAGAAGTGAAGGAAGGAGGCGGGTACAGAGATGTAGAGATGGTGGGATGGAGGTATGGAGGGATGCTCCAGAGGAAACGGTGACTTAACCCATCAGATACCTCAGGGGGGTGTCTCCCCAGTACACCTCTCTATCCTCTGTCACTTATCTCACTTGTCTCTTTCTCATCCGTCCATCTGTCCATTTCAAAATGTCTTTATTGGCATGACTGCAGTCATAATCATAGTACATATAAGTTCATATTGCCATGGCAGGTTGTACAAGATTGGCACTGTAAATACAATCATTCATGATGTATTACAAAGAACATACTATCGTATACCACGCTGCTGTGTATAGCTACATTTTTGTAGCATATACAGATATTTTTGAAAACAGGTATTTTCTCTACCTTTAAAAAAAAGAAAAAATGACATGATCTTTGTTTTACAAAATATCTCTGTTGATTTCCCCTTGATATAAGGACAAAGGAGCTCAGTCAAACATACCGGTGATGCTGTGATGCTAACACTTTCCTTCCACTCCTCATTGACAACAATCCCGCGCTGTAAAGTGTCCCACCATCTGATGGTTCGACCGGGCGATTCTGGCGAACTTTAAATTGTGGATGCTGAGGTGGAGCAAAAACACTGGATGCAGCAGATGCCTGCGTTCAACTGTGAAGTGGTGCAGCAATACTAAGTGTAAAGTTACTAGAGCAAGCAGTGCTAACAAAACATTAGCAAACTGGTAGTCCAGGCATTTTTAAAAATCTAAGTTTAAGTGACCTAATATTTGTCTGCATGTGGATGAGAGGCCAAAATGTAGAGGAAAATATCAATTTGTATGATATGTATAAATGTAGACAGGCCTCTGTATCCAAATTTCCTGGCAGGAGATTACATTGTACCAGGGATGTGCCATATCATCTTATTCACTATAATACTGGTATATTTTTTAATATGATATAAAAAATTCACATTGTGATACACGCAATATTTCGTCATATTGACGTCATACTGTTGCCCACGGCAAATACAAGCATGGCTGAAAGCAAAATTATTACAGACTCCGCGGTGGTTCCCAAAAGAGGAGCAGATTCAGTAGTGTGGAATAAACTGTGGCTTCCTGAATGTTTTATGAACAGCCCCGGACTTTTCAGACTCTTTTAGTAAGTTAGAGCTCAGAGGGAACTCAGTCAGCGGCTCATCTGGCAGCAGCACATCTCCTCTCCCTCTCCTCTCTCACTTTGCGCACACAGGAGTCGGTGTCGTCAAGTGATTTTGTCATAAACCTATGGTAATGCAAACCTAAGTGACACTTGCAGCTGAACAAAATGAAATATTGTGATATTGTTTTAGGGTCATATCGCTCACCCCTATATTTTACAATTGAAAAAGAAACAATAATCAACTAACACATCATGGATACTTTAAAGGCAGATTCAAGGATTATATTCAATCCCTTTTTACTTCTTGTAGATCAACAAAAAAGTAATACTCAGGATTTCCCTACCGCACTATTATTCCAATGTGTTGAGGGCTTTGATACAGCAGATACACCGTCATGTTGGGAAATTCAATTTACAGGAAGTGTAATTGAACAGTGATATGATATGGTAAGATCAAATAGTTTAACTGTTGAATTTAATGGTTTGGTGAGAACCACAGAAAAAAAGAGATTTAATAAAAAATGAAAAGCAGGAGTCAGATTTTAAAGGAGCTCAGTAAAGTTTCATGTGTTGTTCTCCTGATTCTCCTGCCCCTCTTTGTTCTGTCTTCACTTCTGTCTCACTGTTTGTCTCCCCCTCGCTGTCCTCTGTCTTTGTATCAATCATCCCCTGTGTCTCCGTCCGTCCACCTGTCTGTGTAAATATCCTCTTCTCTGTAGCTTTCCTTTCTTCACAGGCTCAGAGAAAACACCATGACCCCATGTTATGACGATTACAATGTTTATGCAGGGGCATTTTTTTTTTTTCTGACTGCATCTTTCTCTCGCTGTCTCCCCTCCTCACCTCGCTCAGAGTTTAGCTGTGTAATGTGTGGTGTGTGAAGTGACAGGGGATGCTTTATGAATGTGTGAGGAGGCCTTGGCAGTGCCCCTGCCTCCCCACAATAAGATGAGCGGAATAAATCTGAGACACGCCACAGGCTCTCCAGCACCAAACGACACACACACACACACACGCACACACACATGCGCACACCTGGTCAATTCCTGAGGAAGAAAACAGCATCATAAAACTCTTATCACTTTAGAGCCCTCCGCACTTCAGCGCATATCCCCATCCCTCTCAGTCTTTTTCTTCTTCCTTTCTTCCTCCCTCTCTCTCGCTGTTTGTCCTTGAGGTGGCAGAGGGTGGTGTCAGCGGGTGGGGCAAGCGGGGTGTGAAGAGGTGCAGGGCTTTGATGCTTGTTGGGGCTCACTCAGCTGGGCAGTACACGGTGCTGCATCTCGTCCCAAGGCTCTGTATAAATTCAACGCCAGTGACAATTTACAGCTCGCGCCCATCCTCGATATGACGCACTGAGCAGGGCGCCAAGCGTGTCTTGTTGCCATCTCACCAAAGTGAGGCTAATTTATTACAGTGTAAAACCCACAGAGCAGAGAGAGAGAGGGGGGAGGCAGAGATATAGAGAGGCCTTGGTTTGAGACTTGTGGTATAATGTGTTATAAAGCTGTGGCCAGCGTGACATTGTTTTTTATTGTATCACTGTGTACTGTGGTTGCAGTGTGTTGCATTGCCTACTGGAGCCCATTTCCCTCCCTGCAGTGTGCCAAAGAGTTTAGATATTCCATATTTTATCTGCTTTAATATAAAATCTAAGATGCTATTTAGTGTCCAATAAGAAAACTGCAGTCGTACAGTTTAGTGCCCGTCTTAAAATTGTCCTGCAGCCTTCAATGTCACAAAGTTTGGACACCGACGATATTAAAAAAGTAAGCAAAATCTGCCTCTAACTCCTTGAATCAAATTTACTTTTAAAGTGGGTAAATGTATTTAAATATATGCCATGATGCTTCAAGAAGGTCCTGACAGGGCTTCCTTTGTACCTGCCGAAGAAGAATGATGAAGAAGAGCTCAGTTAATTACATCACGTCACAACTTATGAGATTGAACCCAAAGTTCCCAGGACTGCTGTCACAGAAAGAGCTGACCAGCACAATCGGGACTGACCTTCAGAATCCATTAGATTTATGTTGTTTTTCACAGGCACTTTTCTTCTCTCCAGTAATTTACATATTTATCAGAGCTGATCGTAGTTTGACATCCTTTAATTTTTTTTTTCCTTCCCTCTCGGCGAGCAGCGAGAGAATGAGCAGTAATGTGCCATACAGTGCAGCGCGTGACTTTGGCAGGTGAGAAATATGCTGAGGGAGCACTTTGATTTGGAAGTGTGGGCATAAATTTTGCCTCTGCTGCTTTCACTCACTCATTGTCACTTCCACCCTCCCCTGCTCGGCCCCCACCCTCTTACTGTAGCCCTCTCTCATTTTCTTTCAGTCTCCTTCTCTTCCTAATTCTTCCTATATATATGTATTTTAACTCATGTTCTCAGAGCTGCCGTGACAGGCCCACAGAGGACTGGGATGATGTGAAGGTTAAAGAGGTTCATAATTTGGAGCCATGGCGTCTCAGGAGGAGGTGGTGTTGCCACATGAGTGCTGAATTAAAGTAACAAAACAGTTGGGATGCCGAGCATATGTAAACTTTAAAGGTAGAATTAAAAATACAAATTCTGATTTGAAGAATACACTTACATTTATTTTTGTACAATAAACATAGTTATGACTGTTTCAGTGATAGAATTTCCCCTGCAGTGAGTATTAAAGGTGGCCCAACAGCGTGATATGTGGTATTACTGTCCTTATTTTGTTGTTGTTTTTGCAGATAACTTCATTTATCCTGATTTTAGTGCTTTGTAATTAAGCTTTATTGTTAGGCTGTTCCTCACAGTTTTATAACAAGCTCAATACTTACAGACACATACAGAACACAGTACAGTTTTTTTTTGGTTGAGACACTTTACTTAGCCCTTCTGTGCGGAGTCTGCATGTTCTCCCTGTGTCAGCGTGGGTTTTCTCCAGGTACTCCAGCTTCCTCCCACAGTCCAAAGACATGCAGGTTAACAGGCGACTCTAAATTGCCCGTAGGTGTGAATGTGAGTGTGAATGGTTGTCTGTCTCTATGTGTCAGATAGTCTGGTGACCTGTCCAGGGTGTACCCTGCCTCTCACCCAGTGTCAGCTGGGATAGTCTCCAGTCTCCCCCACGACCCCTAACAGGATAAGCGATTAGAGAATGAATGAATGAATGAACTTTAGTCATGTTTGGTTGCTGTGATGCGGAATTTGAGGGGAAAATGTTGGTTTAGGTAGAGTATTGGCTCTGGATCAAGGGAAGGCTGGAGCATGTAGGGAGAGTGGACTGAATGATCCATGTGGGTTCAGTGTTCATTTCTCCTCCATTGCTGTTGTTGTTCAGTGATGTGAAGGTTGGTCTTTGTGGTATTTGTTCCAGTCCCGCCCATCCTCTGCTGTGACGGCGGTGTAAAAAGTGACAGTGACGAGCGGCTGCAGTGTTTACCCGAAGTTGAATATTTTCAGCTCTCAGTGACCGGAAAAAAATAGCAACGCAAAGAAAAAAAAATGATCCGAAAATGTAGCAAGGAATTAGTAAAAAGAGAGAAAACAAGAAAATTAATGAAAAAAATAAATAAATAAAATTCAAAACAAACAAGGAAATGACCTGAAAACCGTGCTTAGAAATATAATCGCTCCAGGTTTCAAAGGGTTAAGATATTTAGACATTTTCAGCACTGTAAACATACAGAACATTTCAGAGTACATTCTGCACCCAGTCATGATTGGACCAGAATGTCATGATGTTTCTTCTTTAATATAAGCCTAACAAATACACACAGCAGCGACAAATTCTCAGCCATACAGTGCTGAAACACTTTATTTTTGGAATAATCAATTAGTCGATGGACAGAAAATTATCCCGCAATTATTAATCAATTCCTTTTTTTTATGTCAATGATCAGGCAAAAGAGTAAGACGTGCTGCTTCTCCAGTGTGCGTACTTTCTGCTTTTTCTGTTTTATATCAGTGCAGATAAAATGTCTTTGAGTTTTGAACTGTTAGTTGAACTAAACAAGCAATTTTCAGACATCACTTTGGGGAATTGTGTCGTGCATATTTGACTATTTTCGATTATTTCATATACTAAATAATGAATCCACTAATCAAAAATATAATCAATAATTAAAATAATCATTAGTTGCTGCTGCAATGTACACACGCAATGCAAACCCAATCATCCTAACACACTTAAAGAGGAAAATGTTGCAGGTCTCAAACTAAAGACAAGTAAAGCTGATGAATTAAATGTTTTCTGCTCGTGTAAATGAAATGGCAGAGATGTTGGTTTGACATTCAGCTCAGCATGGAAGGCATTTATTGTTGAAACACTGTTCTGGGTTGTTCCTCCCTCCCACCACAATTTCTACAAAACTGTCTGCAAAGGAAGAAAAAGAGTTCCAGGAAAGATCATTTGTGTTCCCTTCGAAAGCTTTCAGTCAAATCCCTCGCCCTCTCTCTCTCTTCTACTTCTGTCTTTCACCCTCTCTTTATCCGTCTCCGATTCATGACAGCCCCCCCACTGCTGATCTCTACTGACACCTTGAGGTCAGGAGATGCTGCTGCAGCGCTGTGCTCAACCAGAACTTGACCCTAACCTTCATGTTATATGTTACCCACACCTGAGCCAAAAAAATGTGATTTTCCTTTACATGCAGTCGAGTTATGGTACTTGATTCCTGCAGGTTCCCCCTGGGCGTTGGAGCGCCTATGGAATAGTGGGACTTAATTTTGTGCTACAATGCTTGGCTGGGCACAGCCAGATACAGAGGAATGCAGAGATACAGACACATAAACACAACAGCTACTTGGGGAGCGTTTGTGGGAGCCCTGAGGAGACATAGGCACACACTCACACACACACACACACACACGCACACAGAACGATGTGGGATAAACAGTGGATCCATTGTAAGCTCCAGGAGCCTGCTGTAAGAGATTGTTTTGATGAAGCAGCAAGGGCACACTAGCACTGAGACTAAATGTAGCATGGCCACGACGGCTGAATTCCCCGACAGTCGGGACCTTGGCAGCTGCCTCTGGTTTGGCTCACAACTTTCTGGCTTCTTGGTTTTACTGTAGGGAGAACGGCTGCATGTCTGTCTACGCTTTTTTTTTTCTTTCCTTATTGCAGCTTTCTACTGTACAATGTGTGTGTGTGTGTGTTCTTGTATCAGGAGCCAGTGTGTTGGCCTGGGGTCGAGGCCAAAGTAGAATTTCTAAGTGATGGAATTTCACAGCCACCGAGCACCCAGCGGCCGGCCAAACCGCAAGCACTCACATTTACAACAAACGGCCCGCCCCGCTCCACGGAGACTCCTGAATGGCAAAGCCATTTGTCTCTGTGAAGGGCAGAGGGAGAGAAAAGCGAAATAAAATCAGAGGGAGAGTACTTAAATGGAACAACGCTTTTTTTTTTGTTTACGACCCCTAACCACTCAAACAGACACACCATGAACACACACACACACACACACACTGCTCTGAGGTTAAATTGGAATTAAGGAGAAGGAAAGGTGCATAGCCTGTTGCTAATTAGCATTTTCGCTGCTCAGCACAAGCGGGTGGAAGAATCGATAAGATATTAAGTTTGTGTATAGCGATGAGACACGCAATCACTTTCATCCATTAGCAACAGCAGATTAGAGGAGAAACACTGGCCAAGAAAACAGCAAAACTTTGACCTCTGATTTTCAACTGGGCTGGGATCGCAGAATGGAGACTCGTGGGCTTTCATGTGTGCAGTCCGTCTATTGTTCGGTCTTTGAGGAAGATGAGCACAAGTGATTCACAAAATATCTACAGTAATATAACCTCTCACAGTTGGAGGTGGATTTGACTTTTAGAATTGAGCATTTTGACAATAGACCATCTCTGGAATTTACCCTCAAACATCTCACAGCAGGTATCAAATAAAATGTGAAAACACTTGAGATCATTCTTGTGTAATTTGATGTTTCAGATAAAGTCATTATCTCAAGAATTCAAGGGATAAAAGGTCCAAAGTTTTGAATTGTTTCAAGGGCACATTCTAAGATCTCTCACTGCTTCAGAAAATCTGTCCATTTTAGCATCGTCAGGTTTGAGAAGTATGTTGAAACGTTCATGGACCCTTACTTATGCAAACTAGCAGAGTGACTGGAAATGCTCAAGACAAGTCTCCAAGGTACAACTCATCTGGGGAGGGAAGAAGTGTCTAGCCAGAGAGAAGTCCTCAGACAGACCTGAAGACTTAAATCAAAGAAGACCTCTATCAGGTCACACCTGTTGCTGGCTGATCCCGACCTCTGTAGATCTATAATTCACCTTGCCCCTTGAATATTTTGTGCCCTGTGTTGGTTTGATGTTTGATTCATGTGTGTCTGTCTGAAAGTGGATGACCTGGTCAGTGTGTGTTTTCACCGCACCTCTCACACTGGACAGTATAGGCTACATGTGTATAACTCTAATAGAGCAACTTAAGATAGTAATATTTCAGTCTTATCTACGCCTGAGAGTTTATAGAGTTGCTGTCTACAACTCTGCTAGAACTTTGAACATTAATAACCTCTTTCTCTCTTTGTCTTTACTTTCCACCTCCCTATCCTTCTCTCCTCTCCTCTCCTCTCCTCTCCTCTCCTCTCCTCTCCTCTCCTCTCCTCTCCTCCCTGCACAGACCACCTGAGTCCAGATAGAGAGAAGAAGCTGGTCTTCCTCACAGCTCGTGTTCACCCTGGAGAGTCTCCTGCCTCCTTTATTTGTCAAGGTAAAGTTTTAATGTTAGGTTGGTGTCCTGTTTCATTGATTCAGATGCAGCAACACTGGTCTGGAGGATGTTTGGCCGTGCACACCGACATGTGTCAGAGCTCATTATGTGTGGTGTTTAAAAGTGGGTATTTTCTGTATTTAGGAACCCCTACTATTTACTGTTTAATATTGATAGAGTAATTAAGTTGAAAAGAGACTAAAGTTTATGGACCATCTCACACAGTAACACCCATAAAAATAAAGACTAAAGATAAAATGAAGATATAATATACAGGTTCCTAAACAAAAGAAATGAAAGTTAAACATGTTTTACACATTAACAACAGAAACCTAAAATGTCCATATATTGTCCCATGTTCAGGGCGGTAGTAGTTCAGTCCATAAGGACTTGGGTTGAGAACCGGACAGTCCCCATCCGAACGAAATACGAGCAAGGCACAGAACCCCCAACTGCTCAAGGCGCTTGTCCATGCGCATCCCCCTCGCTCTGACATCTCTACATTTAATGCACGTATAGGTCCTTTTTGTGCATGTGTGTATTTCAGGCCTGTGTGTATATGAACAAAATTAGGTTCCCCTTAGGAGTAAGAAAGTATATCTTCTTCTGCTTAAAATAATGTCACAGTGCAAAAATGTCTGTCTTGCAGAGTCTTTCACAAAAAAAATTCCCTAATCAGTTTTTTTTTAATTCTATTAAATAACCTCTCCCCAGAGTCATGATATATAGGGCAATATAAAACAAAGGAAATTTCATTTTCTATATAATTTACTTGCATAACTGACGAAGCCTGCACTGTACAGCAGTTGCAACGCTCTCTCATACCTAAATGACAGAATATGTCGATTTCAACTTCGTTCCAAAATAACATATGATACCATTCTAAGGGTCATAGTTTTAAACATGTCCGTAATGTTATGAATTGTCAATGTTACACTATAAAACTTTGTGGTTAGGATTGTGCAACAAAACTACGTGGTAAGATTTACCAAAAAAAAAAAAAAAAAAACATTTTCCTTTTAATGAGTACTTTTGTTGCTTACAAAACATTACATATGGCACGTGATAGGCATCACATATGTCACATCACACTAGCGCTACGTTGTTAGTAAAAGAAGTCAGCACTGAGTCCACTGAGCCAACGTCGGTCCCCTGGGTGTAAGTCCTGTGCTTGGTTAACCAATCCACCTCTCCTCGTGCCCACCATATAGGAACGTATTCCATCTTTTTACAACATTACAGAGACTTTATCGCTTTTTACACTACATCACCTCACTTCCTCCTCTGCTCCTGTAATTATTACTATGACCACTAGAGGGCACAACGTTTACGGTAAACATGACAATGAATTGTAATAAGCTGCTTGCACAAACGAGCTATATGGCTGTTTTTTATATGAGAGAAGCCTTGTTACTGAGACCTTTTCCTCCAGATTAAAGGGGTACACTTCCACATTTGGGAGATTTGCGACTGACATTTGAAAAAGAATTGTCAAAACAATGCAGCAGAGGCCGACATATTCAGATTTTTAGTCCCTAGTTGGGGTCGAGCTCCAAAAATGTTAAACATTTAAAGTATCCAAGACACAAACTGATTAAACCCTGTTGACATCAGCAGGGTGGTTCTCTAAGACTTCCTCCACAGCCATAGGTGACTTCATACAATTGATTACAGAGGGCTGAGTATTCACTGTGCTTAGTAAACTCATCTTCAGGTATAAAACTGAACACCATAAGTTCCCTTTTAAATGTAACATAATTGTCATTACCTTCTTAAACTCTGCTCTGCACCTGCGTCTGTGATGTCTGAATGTTACAGAAATAGGTACAAGACTGCGTTTCTATATAACATCTCAGGAAATACAGTCTGAGTATATCATAGGGTTGTATTGTCTCGAAACTAATAAAACACTTTGAAAACTGAGAACCTTTGGGGAAATTGTCTCCTTGTGCAGAATGATAGTTTTAGCAGGATTTAATGACTCCTTGCTACCTTCCTCCTGCTCAGGCTGAGGTGAGTGGGCAGGTTCACTCCTTCTGGGTCCCACTGCCTTGTTTATAGGGAGCCGGTCTGAAGAGGGGAGGGCTGGAAGGGATGAAGGGCACGGCCTTACCTTTAGCGGTGGTCCCTGTCCACTACTTTGACTCAGTAAGACAGACTGAGGAAAGTCCATTAACGTTAACGAGGTGGAGAAATGGCATTTGTGACGAAAGAAAGGTGATGGAGGTAGATGGGCTAAGAAAATGTCTTTGTCATACCTATCTATTTATCTATCTATCTATCTATCTATCTATCTATCTATCTATCTATCTATCTGTCTGTCTGTCTAATCTACCTACAGTATCAGTTTGTGTGCATATGTGTGTGTGTGTGTGTGTGTGTGTGTGTGTGTGTGTGTGTGTGTGTGTGTGTGTGCGTGTGTGGCGTGTGCATCATCATGAATCAGATGAGTTGGCTTCTAGCCCGCTGTGTGCTGTCTGTTTTTCCAGCGCCGTCAGCTCCATTCCATTTGTATCGATTTAGGCTTGACGTCTCCTATTCCTCCCCCGATTCTGACGATGCCCCCTCGCTGTCCTTCCTTCTCCTTTTGTTTCTCAAAACTCAATTAACTGCCAGCCCGTCTTCGGTTTTCTTTTCAAGTCTATTTCCCTCTGTGTGTGTGCGTGTGTGTGGATTTATGTATGTGTGTTTGATAGGTGTGATCGACTTCCTAGTGAGCCAGCACCCTGTGGCTCAGGTCCTAAGGGATCATGTGATCTTCAAGATCGTCCCCATGCTGAATCCTGACGGTGTCTACCTGGGCAACTACAGGTAGATGAACACACAAACATCTTTTTTTAATTCTTAATTTGAATGCATCGCTACGTTGCATAGAATTCACACATTACACGGTTTTATATCCTGCTACGTGGGATTATATCCTCTTAACTCCTCCTTTAGGGAGCTTAATGAATTCATATAGCTCACAGCAGTGCATTTGTTAGAAGATAGTATTTGGCCGTAGGGCTGTTCTCTCTGTCCATCCTCTCCTCCTCTCTGTCTTTAACACTATTGCTGCAGCTCTGTGGGCATCCTCCTCTCCTCTATTTTCCTCTCTTCTCTTTCCCTTCTTCATAATTGCCTTTTACTTAATAGGCTCAGCCCCAGGAATACTAATGCACACTGAGATAGGCATCAACGGTGAGCTCCCAGTGTGTTCGTGAGTGCCATCTAGTGGCGCTGCCTTGTCACTGCCTCCAAAAACATGTTGGGGGGAATCTCAGTTGCTCCCCAGCAGTGACAATCTCTATAATATCATTGACTGTGATTGGTGACTGCTTAAAGGCTATTTTCATCAGCTTGCTTTCACATTGAGCGGTGATGAGCAGTGTATTGACAGAATGTGAGTAGTGATAGTCCTCACCTCACCAATCACACATGCTCATTTATACACACGCATCTCTCTCTCACACACACACACAGACAGGCACAAAGATACCACACAGCCGTCCCTGCAGGATACAGTGCAGAGCGGACTGAAATGGATACATGCAGAGCAAAGAATCAATGTCAGTTAACCTGGGATGAGTATTTTGTTCATGGCTGGCTGCTCTGCTCAGTTGCTCTACAGTATCAGTAACTCCTGTATCATTACCAAGGGCTTCATTAAATGTCAGAGATACGCATTACAAGACAGAGGGCAGTTCAGGGTGAGTCTTTGCATGCAAACATATCAGTATGGCAATTACAGGTTGTTAATAACACTTAAGAGTAGCAATCCACTGCTATACAGTTACTTCTTACATCCATCTGCTGTGTATATATATAGTTAAAGGTACCCTGTGGAGTTTTTTTGTAAACAGATTATTTTAAAATGAATTGTCTCTCACTAAAATTGTGTTGAATACATTTTCCTTTCTTATGAAACACTTACAGAGCTGATTTTTGGAAGAATTTGAAACCTACTTTGGCTGTGTCCAAAATCCCTCTCTATTTAATGTATACTCCTGAGACCAGAACTTTTGTTTGGTATGCATTTTTAATTTCTCCTAGCTATTTGGGACCAAAAACAAACATTGTCAATGATAATAAAGTTCCCATCTCTTCAAACGAGACAACAATAAAGTCCCAATGTCTTCAGACGAGTACTTCCTAATTAACAGTGTCTTAGCTTGTTACTGTTGCTAAAATTTGTCTTTTTTTTGCCATCTTGAACTACAAACATTATTAATCATAACAAGTTCAACCATAACATGTGATCAGGACCTTGTCCCCTTTCGTGTCGGGATCAGCTGCAGACTGACTTGGCAAAGATGGCTGCCATCTTGTTTTTACTTTGATTAGTGTATTGTGTTCTCGCTACTGCTAGATGGCACAAAAAAGTGTCCACGAAGGAGGACAACAGGTCTATGTTATGCAGAATGAAGTATAATGTCAAGTAAACCCAAAATGCGATGTCCTCATATGAGGACAGAGGGTCTCAGGAGGATATAGGACACGAAATTGAACATCAGCTATTTTATTAGTGTCCGAATCCTGAGTGTGAAATTTATGCACTATATTGCGCCCCCACAAACTCCCACAATGAAAACAACGAATGCCACGAATTTCTACTGACAGACTTTTATAGATGCAAAAAATTACCATCGGGCAGCTCCACACCTGTCAATGTCGTGTGATAAAGCAAAATGACCATGGGCCTTCTCCTACGCCTCCTGGCACAAAGCATAACACACTGCAGCGCAAATGTTATTGCTAGTTTCAGACTGATGCAGTTGTCATTTTAACGGTCAGCACTCACATGTTGTGTATGTAGCAAGTGTACTTCCTCCTATCTACACACCCATTGGCATGTCAGTCTTAAAATGAGGCGTGGTCAGGCTTATTGTTGGCGTATTGTAATTTTTAAGGCAGCAGAAAGTGATTGCGCCATTGACCAAATAAAACCTGGTCTGAAGTCAGAATGGTGCAGTATTTTTGCATACAGAGTACGAGCTGCTGCCCTCGGGTAGGGGAGTGCCTTGTTGTAGACTGAGCAGATTTTAAAATTCATTCTTGCCATTGCCTATAAAGCTTTTAAATAATGGCAGATTAAGCCAGAAGTGGCATTGGATTATGACGATTTGCCGATTTGCATTTTTGTAGAGGTATTTTTAGGGTATGATGTTATTTATTTATTTATCTCTTTGTGTTTCTGTTATGTTTGGTATAATGTTGATTTGTCTATGTACTATGTTGTATTTCTGTGGCTGCAGTATGGTTGTAGGGCCCAAGACAAATGGATGGGTGAATAAACACATCATTAATGTGGACACTATTAATGACATTCTCTAAAATGTGAACATAGCAGAGAGCTGAGCAGAGCTGCAGTGCATGCGGGGCAGTGTGACTTCATTGATTATTTCAGAGGCTAAAAGTTTAGTTCTGTTTCCTGTGTTTGTAACTACAGTTTATAGTTTTGCAGTTCAAATGTCCCACAATATTTCCTGCAGTGACATTACTGCTGTTACTGAATTAATCGCAGCCGCAAACAGCTCGCTTCTACAATATGCCAAATCCACCATGTAAATAGTAGCATGCCAGGTGGGGTTGCCCCTGGCTTTTAAAGGGAATGGGAGGTGATACTCTGATTGGTTGAATTCATGTTACACCCAAAACACACCTGTAATTGATTAAGGGATCAAATACAACCCCTTTAACCCTTGCGACTTACTTTGCACTCAGATTATGCACCGTTTAACCAGCAAAAGTGGAGTTAGACACTAAATGTATTTTCGCAATGCACAATAGATAGTTTACATAGAGCTGTTGGAAACCTTGCTCTACAGCGCTACTAGTGGTCAAAATCTCTGCAGTGTACCTTTAATCATTTGTAGTCATTTTTGTAAGGCAAACCATGTTATAGTTTTCCATTAAACTCTGGGTACACGTGTGTGTGTGTGTGTGTGTGTGTGTGTGTGTGTGTGTGTGTGTGTGTGTGTGTTTACAGGTGTTCTCTGATGGGTTTCGACCTGAATCGCCACTGGCAGGATCCCTCTCCATGGGCCCACCCCACACTGCATGCTGTCAAACAACTCATAGTGCAGATGAACCAAGACCCGGTGAGCGAGCAAGCACACACACACACACACACACATGTCCTCCATACTGTGCTCAACATTCCTTCACCACAGTAATGTCTGCTGGTCCCAAGAACAGTTTTCTGCCTCCCTGCTTGGTTCAGCATGTTCCTCCAATCTGTGTTTAGGATTGTGTGCACTGGGGAGCAGGGATCGGCTAGTCAGCACCTCCAGAATGTCAGCTCGGCTCTCCTGGCCATTCAAAACATATTACTGAAGCAAGTCTGTGCTTTCAGTCTCTAACTCTACTGTAACTTTTTCCTTCTCCAGTTTTAGTCTTTCAGTCAGAGGAGCGCTACACAGACAGGCCGGGGATTTTTCTCTTTGTTCCTGATGTTAATTATAAGCAGAGCGGCAGGTTGGTGGGATTACTGAAGGTCAGTGTGTGTCCTGGGAATACTCTGCCCTTTTGTACACTCCTCTAATCCTGATAAGAGAGGGAGCGGGCTGGGGCGGGATGCAGGGCAGGCCAGAGATGGGGTGAGGCGCGGGGCTGGCATCGGGCAGATTAACCTTTTCCCCCGGCGCTGACACACTGATCGATAGACTCTGTCATGGCAGGGTGATCCACTCATGCCTGTCATTCACACACGCTCACACACGCAAACACACACGTACTCATCCTGAGCAAACAGACACATACACATACTAACACTCTCTCATCACACAGCGAGAATACTGCAATGCACAGACAAACAGGTGTTGCCAAATGCATGTCTCCCCTGCCAACATGGGGATTTTTCTCTCACACATTCATACTTTTAAAATAAACTGTATCTATCATACCATTATATAGAGGAGTGGCTCCCAACCTTGGTGTTGAGCCCCTCTCAAGAGTCGGGAAATTAATCTAAGGGGTCACAAGACGATTGCAGGTGCAGGAAATTCACCAATCTTTGCCCTTTTCTTGTGAAATATGGTTTGATTTTACCTTTTCAGGCTCTAAAAAAATAATTTAAACAAGTGACCAGAGTCCCCAGGTAGACATTGCTTCATATTACGAGGCCACAAGCAAACAAAAAGTCAGGGTCCACTGGTGCAGAGCCCTTGCTTTTGCATTGGCATAAATTCAGTCTCATACACATGGAATTCATGGCAGATATAGCCTAATAAAAGGAACTTAATCGCCTGCCACCACAGTGACTTTGAGTTTTCTAGCTGGGTTAATGCAGCCTCCAGTCAACACCGTATTGTGCCATGTGTTTTCTAAGTCCACTCCTGCTGGTCAGATGTCTCCTATTCCCTCTCCTTCGCTGTTGATAACCATCCCACCAGCACTTGTCCTCCTGCAGCCCCCCCTACCCTTCTCCCTGATGATTGCCTTTAGTCTTGCAGAGTTAATTTGGAGGCTTGGGCAACCTCTCCTCTTCTGTCTCTCTCTCGCCACAGCCAGTTAATCCCATCAGACACACTACTCATGTCTGGGGCTCCCAGATGCCACTTTCAATGCCAACTCTGCAGCCAGGAGGCCCTGTGCTGCTGCCCTCCATTCATGCTCATCTCACACAGCGGGCATAGAGTCTAATGAGGCTACCAGGGTTGGAGGGCTCCGCTGGAGGACTCCATTAACAGGAGATCAGCAGCAGATACCTTCAGCAGAACAGTTGAGCTAAACTAGCATATGTGGCCCTTTTACCAGCTGCTAAATCAATGTGGTCATTTGTTTGAAAACAAGGAGATTGAGAGGAAGCTGAGTGGGAGTTCAGTATCAGTTTTTAGGTGATCTTTCAAACTGTACCCCAGGATTGTGCCTGAAAACTAGAGTTGGCAAGGAAAAGGTCATGCAATTGAAATAATATTTAGGTGTCTGCCCTTAAGTGTGGAGAACAGTTCCCAGAGATTCAGCAAGTCACTTGAGGCCACAAGATAGCTAATATAGAATTAACAGCAGCCCTGTGTTGTCATTGTAGTATTGTCCTAGCTTGCTATTAATTTTGTAAAACTGTGTTAGGAATACAGGTCTTGATGTCGTAACACAACAAATACAGTAAATGTTAATGGTGTCTGTAGGCTACAGTAAATCTTAATGGACTGCTCCTGATAAGCACACTTTAGTTGGTAAAGGCAGAGTCACAGTCTCTCAATTTTTCTCCATTTGCAACATATTGGAATGATCTGTCTTTTGTACTGATTGGAGGAATCAACCCAAGAGCAACAAACCCCACCATTCAAGAAATACCACTGTGGTCATTGTTGTCTTCTTGGAGTTATATTTTAAAGTGGCTCATATGAGACTGTCATTATGTTTTAGTGCTCACAATTTTTATTGATATGAAACTTGTGGAATTCAATATTTAGAGCACAAAAAACTATTTTCCATAGCCAGATTTTTGTCTTCCAACCATGACCTTTACGTTACAACAGTGGTTTCCAACTGGTGGGTCGCAGTCCAAAAGTGGATCATAGGTCCATTCTGAATGGATCGAAAGTGACTCGCAAATGTGTCAAGTTTGTATAAAACACACTTTATTTTGAAGTACAGTGAATTTCTGGCACAGAGCTTTTATTTTGAAGTGCCGTTTCCTGTGGTAGAGTGAATGAATTACAGACAGCTACTTTACAGAAACAGCAAACCAGCTGGAAGACATGGCCAAACACAAGTATGACACTGACTACTTTAAACCGTATGGACCTCGAACTAATGACAAAATGTGGACCTTGTGACTGGACCAGCTGGGAATGTGTTAGAATATATAACGTACTGTAATTGTACCCGGCTTCCCTTGTACAGTAGATGATATCCTGGTTACAGCAAAAAACAAGGATGTTAAATTGTGTTTTTGATAGACATGCATCTCTGGGTACCATCCTTCAGTAGAATTCATGGTCTTGGGTGATGGCTTTGTAACACACCTCTAATAACAGTTATTCAGCGTTAAGGTTGGGAATCGGTTCCAGTTGAGAGTCAGCTCCAAATTGTCCGATCCATCTGAACCGTTTTATCAATGTTGTCATGTTTTTCTGACAGTTACACAGAGAAAAACAGTGATGTCAAAAATTATACATCTACACTGCTCCAAACTTGCAACAAGGACTCACAGCAGAGCAGAAGAAACGGTCCGAAGTGTGGCATCATGTGCTGCTTGTAATGTCTATAAAATGATCATGTCAAGTAAGGGTGGAAACACCAGCAATATGCGGAGACTCACTACACAACAGGGGCCGGATTTCCAGGAATGCTATGAATTTGACACTCTGTGCACTGACTGCTTCCTGACTGTGCAGCATTATCATTACCAAGGGTGTATATCCTATCTTATAGTAACATTAGCGCCACGCTGCCAGGCTTACCAGAATACCTAAATGAAAACGGTGCTGTAAAAATATTCTCTCATTTCATCTATACTGTCCTCAGACTCAGATTAAAAAAATAGCTGCACTGACGCTGAACATATGCAAAACCTTCTTTTTTTCCACTCAAAAAATTGACCAAGAATCAAGAATTGGACCTTGGACCGCTAAGCAAAATCAATAATGGCATTGGTGTCAATAAAATCTTCTCAGCTCCCACTAATTTAATTCAAGGTGCAAATTTTCTTTGGGTCCGTATGTACATAAATCTGACCCTGACTTTTTGTCAATCACCATGACTTCTTTACTACTTTAGATACCCAGAGTTCTGGGCGTAAGGCATCATAATTCAAAGTCACATTGCCCTCCGTTGCACAAAGGAGCCCATTCAGTTTGAAACCCCATCAACCATTCTTGTGACAGACACCCTCGTCACTCCAAAGCGATTCTCCATCATTGTGAATTCAGCAGCACTCTCTTTCTGCTGGGAAAATAGCTTCCTTGTTCTGTTCAGGCAATAACTTCAATAACTGGCTGCGGGTTTGCAGACAAGTGCCATTTAAATCAAAGCTTGTTGCAGGAGCAATCTAAGCTGCATTGGTATTGATGGCTGGAAACTTTTACTCGTCAAATATTTGTATATAAATTCAACACTGCTCAGAACATTTGCACTCACCAGTGTTTATGCAAACTCTTTACTGAGCAGGAAATGATGTTTTAAAATCAATGACTTAAAGTCCCATCAGCCAATTCACTTGGAACGGTTATATTAATGAATACAGAGTACGTACAGTTACAGTTTGACATCAGGGCTGTACATTTGTCATTCCTCACAACATGCAGTCTGCATTAAGAGAGATTGCAAAATGATGGCAACAAATATTCCCCTTTTAGTGGGAATAAAATCAAAGCCTACATGTGGATCATGGATTGGAGGAGGAGCCCACTGATGGGCGAATTCACAAATTGCAAAAACACTCCGGTTTTCCAAAGATTAGTGCTAATAGCCACACACAGTTAAAGGAAATTATTAACAACTTCCGAAAGTTAGTGGTGACTGAAGGACATCGACAGGCTGAGATATTAAATCCTAAAGACAGTTTATCACTGTCATGTTTAACTTTCTTGCCTCAAGTTTAGAGGAACGCCTCTGCACCTTGTCGGTCAGGACCTGTGGCTCCTGGTCTGAAAATTTGAGTTTTCTTTTTCTCTCTGCCAGAGTTTCTTGACAATAAAGTATTTCAGATTCAGATTCAGCCTACTGTGTTCTTGGTACAAAGGCGATATTTATACGTTGCGACATGGATCATTTCAATCAGATGCAAAAAAGGGGCTAAATGCATTCAGCTGCAAAACTTTATGGGCATGTTTGCATTGTAAAACATTAGCGCAATTGTGAATCGGACCTTGAGTTGAGGCAGATAGCGGTTGCAATTCGGTCTTTGGGAATTCTCCCCTGACATGTATTATTCCACAAGTATTCCACATTCGTATGTGGAGTCCATGCAGGTAGTAAATGGGCTGAAAAATGGGCCCTACAGTATATTGGATTGTCCACGTGTTCCACATGAGCCCCATGCCAATTGCCCATATGGGTGGGTTTGCCCAAGTGGGCCCCACATGGGTCATGCTACGGCTACCTGGGTACAAAGTGGATATTGGTCCAAAATGGGCATCTGACCTGGGGCCCACTTGGGTAAACCCTCGAATATAGAACCCCTGGACAGTCCCATATTGGGCCAGTTTTTCAGCCCATTTACTACCCACAAGGGCCCCACATACAAATGTTTGCTGCGGCCCAAGTACAAAGTGCATTCATCAGGGTCTAACAAGTTTATAATTTACTCCTGTTTGAGTAATATGTGCTAGAAAGTGGAGTTGTTTTAGCCTTTTGGAAAAGGTTTAAGACGGATTCAGTGGGCTTGGTGCTGAGTTCCACTGGGAGGAATTCAGAGTGTATTGAGAGACAGACTAATATATTGTGGATTTGTTAATCATAAAACAGATATAGAGTAGTGCAAGACTTAGCCTTTGGGCACTCAGGCATGTGACAAAAGGTGTATTCAATTTCAGTGGTGTATGTTACATGTTTTTAGTGACACATGCTAAATTGTCTGCCTGTGTCTCAAAGGCTTTGCTCAGGTTTTTTGCTTTAATATTGATTTAAACTACTCTCTGTCATCTGAAAGGGTCACCAGTGCTACTGCTCTCACTGAGGTTGCTTTCACACCTGAGCTGAGATGTGTTTCCTCAGATAATCCGGTTGGTTTGGGTTAGAGTGAAAGCTTGTTCAAACAAAAGCCCTTTTTAGATAGGAGTTGTGCAAATTTGCAGGAAAGACCAATCAGTCTTTTTTCAGCATTGGCAGTATAAAAACAAAATCGGGGAGTGCAGCAAAATGCAGCCTACCTACTTTTTTTTTATACAGAATGCGCCTTTTTCAGGACAGTGGGGGGTGTGAGCAAGTAACAACACGTGTAGCGTGGACGTAAACAGTGACGTGGGAGGGAAGCCGTGGCTGGTCAGTCCTTCCTCAGTCGGCCCGTTCCTTACCATCCCCGTCATCTGCCGGTTAATGGCCTCTTCGTTTGCGAGGGCAAGGAGGGCGCGCAATTCTTTGTCTCCCCAGTTGCTCATCTTTACAGTGTCTGTCAGGTTTGCGTTTCCCTCTTGCTACTAGCTGCTCG
>NC_065515.1:23253605-23262421 GCF_006386435.1 Epinephelus moara
GGCCCAACATTCCCTGAAAATCTGGCAGTGTAAAAGGGGCTAAAGAGTTCGGTTCATGAAAATCTGGCAGTGTAAAAGGGGCTAAAGAGTTCGGTTCACTTTAACTCAGAGCACAATCCGACCCAAATATGGAGAGTTTACCAAAAATCTGTATGTTGTGGGTTCATTTTACGGTCAATAGCTCTCAAATCCATAACTTATTATGACCATACCTTACTTGTTGTCTCTCAACAGGACCTGCCTTCTCTTTCGGTAGCGTCTCACTCGTCAAATTTGAATAATTAAATGCTCAACAACTCGCTGTCTTGTCAGCTGTTCATATTGTTCGCCTCCTTCTAAAGCATATGATTAGAAAGAAACACCAAGGCAAACCCAGAGACCAAATCCTGAGACCAGGACGTGTCTGTGAGTTTCTCTAGGATATTCTGTCAGATAGTTTAGTGACTCTTTGGCTGTGTGACATTGGTTTGGTGAGCCTGACAAAGTGCAGTGTGAACTCTAACCGAACCAAATGAAGAATGAGACCATGTTGCAACCTCACCCCTTGATTACACAGTCTATAGAACTATCAGTGTGAAAGTGCCTGAGAATCAACACCCTCTATTCGGCTTTGGGAAACTTTTGGCTTTGACTCATCTGTTGGCCAACGTGGTTGAATACCAACAACTCTCGCTGATAATTTATGTAACTCAGCTGTGGCTCTTTATTGTTATTTGAAAGTTTTTGGACAGCAGTGGAGTTCTGTGGCACGGAGACCTCAGCTATATCAGGCTCTTGCTACACACACAATGCTTGATAATAGGATTAATTCACTTTTGCTTTTAGTCTCGTCAGGGGAAGTATTGTTTATAGTAAAAATAGAAAATATATTAATATATACCAGCCTTATTCTTTAAGCAAGCTAAGAGACCCAGGTGGTTTATGAGTTAATGGGCCAGTTGGTGGAGTGAAAATTGGGCTTACATTCATCAGGTGACAGGACAGAGGACTCCACTGGGATGCTCATGCTGTACCGTGTCTACTGGTGGTGTAATAGGGCAATGATTTGCTACCATAGGAGCAGATGTTCAGCTGATAGTAAATCAAAGTTTGGTTGGTGAGTTTGTTTGTTTTTCTGCCCTCGGTGATCCAGAATTGCTTAAAGCAGCTTTGAATTGATCTTGCGCATCTTCTTCACATAATAAATACAATGTGAAATGTAAAATAGAGGTGTGATCAAGTACAGCTATTGTGCAACTAGAAACTAAGTATATGCTCATAAGCTGGCTGTAAACTTCCTCTCCATCCATCTGAAGGCAAGCTTGCTCAAGCTGTTTCATAAAATTCCATCATTTACCATCTGCAGCTGAACATTGGTCAGCAGGGAAAATGGCTGAAAGAGTCAGTGATGCAAGGAGCTATAATCTGTTCCCAAGCCACCCTGTTGTTTGTTTTGAAAAGAGAGAAATGGAGAGGGAGAAAAAAAAGGAAAAGAGACCAAAGAAACAAATGGACCCATCTCCTTCCTAAAGCGTTGCTTTTCCAGCTCATTTATCAAAAGCAGGAGAAGAATTCTTTTTGATTGGCTGATTACCAGAAGCATTCATCACCAGCCGACGTATCCCCACCAATTTGACACTGCCATTTTGGATAATTTGTTAGGGATGACAAAGAGGTCATTGTTGCCCTGGCTTCTTTTTGACCTTTTTAATATTAGAAAATTAATTTTCTATCTGAAACAAATGTATTAGGTCCTGTCACAGCACCTAGATGAATTTTGCACCTTGAAATCCTCCCTAATGCCGTCCTTCTGTGACTCCTACAGCTTCACTCCTTCCTGTCTCTCTTTCTTTGTTCAACAGTCAGATTTGCATCATACTGTATGTGTGAGGCTGGAGATCTCTCTCGGTGTGTGTGTTTTTGTGTCTTATTCTCTTCCTCCCTGTCTTCTCTCTCCTCTCTCCCCATGTGCGTTGTCCTCTGGTGTCAGCCAACCATTTCTGATCCATTTCTGAGATTTACGGCCAATTTTACCCCATCATCCCTGCGTCGTTTCAATCCCTCCATCATCCCTCTTTTTATTCTCCCTCCGTTGGAAGCTGAATTGTCTGCTTTTCACAGGAAGATACAGATGAAGCTCTCACACTCTGGCAATTTTTATGCCTTTTTATCAACTTAGTTCACAGGCTCTTACCTTATCTTAATTTTTTACATAACAGTCCAAATTATTTTTTTTATTTCAGCGCCTCCCCTCTTGCTCCCCTCTGCTTGTCTTGTCTCACCACCTCCTCCTGTCTGTACCTATCAGCCTCCTTTTCTTCTCCTTCACCTGCTCTCCTGGCAGGCCCTCCCAACAGATGTGGCAGCTTATGTGGCACTAACAGGCCCGAAGCAGAGGGCTGCCTGCGCCCGTTCAGGCTGATTACAAGTCACCTCTGTGTTCATAAACAGACAAATACCGCCATCAATTTGAGAGCACAGTGCAGCCTGAGAGGGAGGAGGAGGAGGGGGAGACAATGAGAGAGACGTAGACAGACGGAGGGCGAGTTTTGTGTCCATGAAGCAGGTCATGCCATCTGCCATGTTCTGTCACTGCTACATCATTAGAGGGTCACTGACCACGTGCCCCCGTGACCTGAATTGGCTTCTCTAACTAATGAAACGTGGGATAGAGTTTTACAGTGTTTAAGTGATAGGACAGGTTTCTTTCCATCCTTTTTGTGGTGACTCCATATGATTGTTTGATGCTCACAGCGTCCCACAAATTCACACCCAGGTGGCTCTGCTGGATTTGACGAGTACATTGCACAAGGGCACTTCATCAGTCACTGCATAGGTAAATGAGAGGTTTCCACTCCCACTGTCACTGCCCACATTTAACAGGTTGACTTGAGGTTTGAAATGACCGCTCGTTAAATTCCTCCAATCATTGTTTAGTAGTCATAAAAATGCAGCAAGCCTGCCCAGCTTTGAATTCCTCCACTTGTTGAAACAGTGTGTACTGGGCTTTAGTAAGTGTCATACTCAGTACATTAAGAGTTGAGATAGTGTTTTCTGTTTTAATACTTTCCAAAAATACAAGAGCTGTTTTGTGTCTGTGTTAAAATGTAACAGCCTGATTAAACGGTGTGTTTATGTTCATTCTTATGTCTTCTATATGGATCAACAGCTGGTGAGGATGCTGAGTTTTTGCCTGGGACATGTTGCTTTTGCATGATATCATGTAGCCTATACAGTCATTAGGTGCATATTAATGACTCTTTCCCAGAGTTCACCTTAAAATGAATCAGCTTTAAACACTCAACCAAATTGTAAAACTAGAAGTCTTTTTCCATATGCATGTGCTGGCTTGGTTTGACTCGTTTGACTTGGTACGTCAGCCCAGTGCGGCAGGGATTTTTATCACCATACAGGGCTACCTGCTCAAAGGTGTCTTTAACTAATGATGCGCTTGTGTTTGTGAACTTACAGAATTTTTTTCTGTCCGCTCCACTGGTCTTATTGGGGTCAACAATTTTCTTGAACTGTTGTTGGAGTTTGACCCGAAACAGTACAGTTTGTACCCCTCTTGCGTCAGTTTTGGATGTTCAGAGACAAAGGGGAAATTCTAAGAAAAAGTCATAATTCCTGGAAAAAAAGTTTGTCACTAAGAGCGACTCTTTGTGCTAGGAAGCTTTGTGAATGCAGCCCGTGTTTTTACAGGAAATGCACAGTTTCTGTTCTTTAAACGCATACAGTCTTTTTCAAAATAAACTTTGAACAATGGTAAAAAAAAAAAAAAAAAAAACTCGAAAAACCCTCATTTTTAGGTTCCGTAACTTCCTTAGCTGTGGGCAACAAAAGAGCACAGTTAGGTTTGGGGAAAAAAAGCTTTTGCTTAGAATAAGAACACTTGTTAGTTACGTTACATAACATCACATGACATATGTCATTAGCAAGAAAGCAACATGTAAGAAAACATTCCACCTTAAAAATTGCCAGTAGCTGCCATTGAAGCGGTACAATTAATTTAATTATTTGCATGCATATCAAACATACATCACTCTTTTGATGGTTTCTTTATTAGTATTACGAGTAATATTGATGACATCATCGCAACCCACTTGGATGCAGTTGGGCTTGCCTCGGCCTGTCCATCACAGGTGTGACTCGACTAGCTCGATGTGTTTATACTGGTAATGGAAACGCAAATCAAGGCGGCATGGTTTGACTTGGTGCGGCCAAAGGTGCCAATGGGAAAGGCCTGTAAGGTTAATTAAGTTAGCTAGCTAGCTACAACTGATCAAATCTACTAGTGACGCCAACAGAATCAGTCACCAGCCAGAAACAAGAAATAAAGGCTCCATTGTTGTGAGATTTACCATTTGAGTAATTCATGCTTATGTTAATATTGTAAACTGCGTATGTGCTGTGCATTAAGTTTGACAGGCATAGTAGCAGTAACGAAGAGGGTGGGGCTTAGTGAACAGTCACTTTGCATTCCTCCAATCACAGGCCAGCTTGCTGCAATCTATTTGAAAGCCCAGTTGGAGCTTACCCATGGAGAAACCTGTGTTACTCCTCCCACAGGCAATATAGGAAATGTTTTAATGTTGGATAATGTGCATTACATGGCGAATAAGTTCAACTTTCTTCTCTTGAACAAGCAGCAGTTTTCCTTCTCAAAAGGTATGCTGCTGATGCCAGGAGCTTTATTCAGGAGCTTGTAATCCTGCTTCAATCAGCTCCTTTTCCTTCCCGTGTAAAGATAAGCCCGGCATTTACGGCCCTCAACGCACCCTGCTCTAATTAATATGCAGGAGATAAGTACTTGTCTGACAAAATTCATTCGTTTGACCTTCTAGGTTTTACACTAAACTGTTTGCGGCCGCTGCAAGTTCACCACAAGTTGAGAGTTCCCTGGAGTTTCTGCAGCGAGATGGGGCTTTTGTTTCTCTCTGAGAGGTTTAATTTGGACAGCTTGCTCTCCCTCTCTGTTTCTCTCTCTCACTCTCTCAAATTGTCTTCTGACTTTCATTCGGCAGTCTCTGTTTCTTAATTGCCCCTAATTGCTTAATTACAATTTCAAATGAACAATTCTGGAGGTCAGAGCGGGTTGTTAATTGAAGCATCAATCACAGTGGTGGGGCCTTCAGAACCGTCTCAGTTTGATTGACAGGGCATTAACTGAGTATTGTAGTAAGCCTGGACATGACATTGTGGGGGCTCCATGGCTGATAGTACTGTTTCTGCTGCTCCTCTGCTGTCCTTCACATGAAGCTGTGAAGGAGAAACCTTCTGGGTTAACATCAGGACAGGGACACACTAACTGATTTTGGTTTGTGTCTTAACCTACAACCACCAGGATGTGGCTTTAGGTCCTTCACCCTCTTTCAGTGCGTGTTCTCTCTGTATGTGTGTGGGATTCCTCCAGATTATCTACTTTCCTTTCACCTGAAGATACATCTGCATATCATGTGGCTGTGACTGAACCTGTGTCGGCCCTGTGGGTACACCTATGGTTTTCATGGTCTAAGCTAGGCACCTTAGTTCCGACTAAAGCTGGGCGTAACACTGTACAATTTGATCCCAAACTCTGACCTGAGGTTTGAGCTGTTAGACTCATTTTTAGAGTTGGACTGAATTTTAGCTTTACCGGGCATTGTTTGCCCTGCAGTGTGTGGGGGGGAAGCAAGGACTGATTGTGGCCTCATCAACTGCTCCTGACCAACTGTCGGACATTTGGATAAATTTCTGACATCAGAATTTTGGTTGGTTGTTATCAGGCTCTCTCACAGTTGAAGCAGAGACACGAGTCAGTTCCCCACGGTCAGTGCCTTTTTCCTCACTCAATCACAAAGTGTAGCCCATACAGTTTGTTGGTGCTGCTACCTTGCCAACTTGTGCGTGTGCATCAGTGCAGAAGTTGAGACGCCTGTCTCTACATTATTGTAAACAGTACCTCCGCTAGCAGACTGGTACAGTGGGAGTTGACAACAGCTCAAATTGTACAGATTATGTCCTGTGTAAGTGAAAACCTAACACTATAGCATACAGTAATACTTTTGGCCAGTGTGTAATATGTTTCCAACTTGGCTACAGTTTGGGGACAAGTCATCCGACCACTCAAACCATGAGTCACATTCACCCATACATATATATACACACACTGGTGGCTGAGGCTACCATTAAGTTGCCACCTGCTACTCAGTTTTTAACACACTCACACACCAATGGAACAACCATCGGGAGCAATTTGGGGTTCAGTATCTTGCTCAAGGATACTTTGACATGCAGAGGAGGAGCCGGGGATCGAACCGCTAGTATGACCGATAGCACAACAATGCAAAGCTTTTAATCGTGGGCAGCTGCAGCTACAAAGAAGTAATGAAGTTTGTGATTGGATATGTGGTGGATGAAATGTTGCTCTTGGGCGGAACCTTGGTAAAATACTGGTAATTACCCTGACATTCACACAGAGGCACATATCTGAATTTTTGGAAGATACGAAATTACCAATTTTATGGGGTGTAACAGAAAAGTAATTAAACAAATTACCATTGGCAGGGAGTAATAAGTTAAGTGATAGTATTACTTTTGAAAATAGCCCAACACTGGTAATGCCCCCTTGCACAAAGCAAGATCTGGAAAGAAATGTTTTTTTGAACAGGCTGTAATTCATTTTCTGTTAATTAACCAATCTGTTAATTGACTAATTTCTTTAAGCTCTGTCTTCAAGTTTTCCGTGGAAGGACTCCACTGGCCTGCACTGAGCCCTGACCTCAACACCATCACACACTGCCCAAAATCAGTATCTGAACTCACAGATTCACGTCTGGATTAATGCCAGCTAGTCTGCAGCCAAGTTTCAAAATCTTGTGTAAAGTCATTCCCAAAAGAGTGTTGACTGTTACAGCAGCATTTTAACACCAGTGGTTTTTTAAATTAGATGTTCAACAATCACAGAAGAGTGTAATTTCTGTCCACACACTTTTGGCCATGTTGTGTATCCAGCTCCTTGTGATCTTGAGATTCTGCTTAATCAACTGAGTTAATGAAGTAAAATATACATTAAAGAAATCCACTTAAATTGCAGATCAGTTATTCACTGGGATTCTGTGAGCATGTAACAGCCAGTTAACCTCTCTGCTATGAGCAATCTGCCACTTTGGATCACCTGCTTGTCCACCCTCCTCCTCCAATCCATCCACCTCTATCTCCTCCTCCTCCTTTTATTCATCTTCCTCCCTCCCAGCCTCCGTGTCCTCCAGAGGGGAGAGACCCAGGTGATTATTAGGCTGGTTTCCCTCGTCAAGACCTTGGCTGGTTGGTTGGAACTCCTTCAACCCTCCTTCCTCTGCCTAATGGAGCTGGATCTACCTCTCTCGTCTAAACTCCCCCATCTCCCTCCCTCGTCTCTGTTCGCCTTTCTTCTTCTGCTCTTCCCCTCTTTCCTTTCAGTCCCTATCTGACTCTGCCTTTATGTCTCTATATGTATTTCTCCCTCTGTCTACCGCCACTGCTCAGTTGGCTGCATTTAGCTTTTTTTCCCCTCTTGCTCTTTTTTGTGTTTTGTTTTTCTGTTGTTTCTCCTTCCCTCCTCCCTCGCACTGTCCTCTTCTACCCCCCACCTCCTCCTCCTCCGCCTCCTCCACCTTCTCCTGCTGCTGTTCCTCTCCTCTGGGGCTCCATCCATCAGGTTGTCGGGGGCTGCTAGCGGCCGACTCCCAGCCACCATATTTCACCGCCAGCCAGCCAAGCAGCTGACAGCACAGCCACCGCCAGGAAATTGCTTTGGCTGTGAGCGGAATTTCAAACACAGGCACACTGCGTCGCCTGGGCCGCCCAAGCACCGCTTCCCCGTCTCTCTCTCTCGCTCCTGTCAATCTCTCTACACCTCCCTACACACATCTCTATGTCTCTCTGTATCTCTCTCTGTCTTCCTCTCTTTTTCCCTCTCTCTTATGTACTTATTTCCTCTCTTCCTCTCTCTGTGCACCCCCATCTCTATATGTTTTTCTGTTTGCTCTCCCCTGCCCCTCTGCCTCTCACACACACACACACATACACACACACACAGTCACAAACCCATATGCATCGTTTTCTCTCTTTGTCTTTTGTCCGTCTTTGTTGTTCCCTCTCTCTGCCCTCCCTCTCTCCATCTCCCACTATCTCTCCCTCTCCTTTTCCATCCTCTCAGTCTTCCCTTCCTTTCCTCCTCTTTACGACCCACAGGGAGCAAGGTGTGGTGCTGAATGTGTAATGAGCGGAGCAAGGGGGAGGGAGGGAAGGAGATAAAGAGGAGGAAGAGGAAGAAGAAGAGGGGAAGGATAAAACCAGAGGAAGGAGAATGGAGTGATAAGATAGAGAGAGGAGGGAGAGAGGAGGGATGCTGGTTGGTGCTGCTGCTGCTGCTGCTGAGTTAAGGGTCAGAAGGTGTGTGTGTGTGTGTGTGTGTGTGTGTGTGTGTGTGTGTGTGTGTGTGTGTGTGTGTGGTGGATTGTCAGAACCAGTTTAAGACCATTGAAGTGAGGAGGGGTTTTTTGCCAAGTGAGGTCATTTTTGCTGGTCTTTAGTTCCTGGCTGGTTTAGGGAGTTTAGGCTGGATTGTTAGGTAGAACACACAGCAAGATCATAGATCAATCAAAACCCTCTGCTGCTCCATTCACATACATGTGAGATAAAAACATGTGGCACAATTTTTTTAAAGGGCCAGTGTGTAATATTTGGCATGGTTTATTGTCAAATCTGAATCTGAATCTTAATATTCTACCCATTAATATGTTTATATAAGTGTATAATTGCTATAAAATAAAATCTGTTTGGTTTTCGTAGCCTTATAATTATGCTTTTATATA
>NC_065515.1:23262921-23395116 GCF_006386435.1 Epinephelus moara
GAGTTTTTGGAGTGCTCAAATAAACGGGCCTTTTTCCCGAACACTCCTCTGGTCTCCTGCTCGTGAGTGATTCATTACAATATCATAACATGGTTTAGATTTCTAAATAAATATTCACCTCGTCGCTAGATAGACCTACTCCTGAAAAACTTGTGTCTGCACAAGGCTTTTTGTCCCTACGAGGCCACCGTCATTTACCCAGGAGGGGTGAGCAAATGAGCCCGGCAATCTAGAATTTGACCACTGATGTCACTGTTTTCAACGGTTTTCAACCCATTTTACACACTGGCCCTTTAATTAACTGCTCTTACTTACTATTAATCATATATTTTAAAAATATAGATATGAATGTGTGTGTTTGTGACCATGAGAATGATGTGATGAGCAAGTGTGTTGGTGCATGTGTAACATGTATATGCTGCTAAATGGATTGCTCCAACAAGTTTTCGTTGTATAACATACAATAACAATAAATGATCTATCTCTTCAATTGTAAGCAGCTAAATCATACTTACTTTTTACTTTTTTTCAATATTACACCTAAAAAATAGTGCATTGTTGAACAAAAATGCACAATTTTTAAAAATGTATACAGAAATAAATGTGGTCGGCAATAGTTTAATGGTATGTTAATCATTAAACATCAGGGGTGCCAATGATAGCTGATATACTTTCGGGTTGACTGTCCATCCGCCCATACATACATCCCGTTCTCAAAAACACAATATCTCAAGAACATTTTGACGGAATTTCTTCAAATTTGGCACAAACACTACTTGAAATCAAGGAACTGATTAGAAGTGAGCTGATTAGAATTTGGTGTTTGAAGGATAAAGGTCAAGGTCACTATGACCTTGCGTAAGTCTCCGTCTTATTTCACGAATTTTGTAATATCTCATGAAGATCTTGACGGAGTTTCCTCAAATTTGACACAAAATTCCTCTTGGATTCAAAAATAAGCTGATTGGAATTTGGTTGTTGAAGGTCAAAGGTCAAGGTCATTGTGACCTCCCAAAACATATTTTTTGCCATAAATTAGCAATTCATATGCTAATTACGACACAATTTCACTCAAAAGTCTATTAGGATAAAATGATTAAGTGATGACATTTTATATCTAAAAGGTCAAAAATCCTCTTCACTTTGACATCATAATATTATGCAAAACACTTTTCAGGACATTTTTCAACGCCATAAATCAGTAACAGAAAGACATTTGATAAGATACTGAATTGGTGACACTGATCCTGAGTGTCCACCTGACAGCTGCTGTTTGTGTAGATGATCTGCGCTGCTGGGGGGAAGATGTGTGTGAAGCAGCCATGTTTTCACAGACATGGATGTAAACTGTTAGTACAGCCTGATGAGTTTGCAGAGGCATACAACCACAAAGCGGTCATTCTAGTTCTATTTTTTAGTACAGTGCTACACTATATGTGTAATACACTCATTGGTGCCATTATCCTGCACAACTATCCATACTGATCATATCTGTGTAAGTTAAAGGAGCAAGCAGCTTCTATTTTCATTTTATTTTATTTGTATTTTTGTCTTGTTTTTATCTTGTTTCCTTTTATCTATCACTCAGTCACTTTTCATTCTTTGCTTTTGACTCTTTAGCTGCTGTAACAAGTGGATTTCCCAGGTGTGAGATCAATAAATTAATCTTTTTTTTGTCATACAGTGGTGTGATTGATAACACTGAAAGACTGTGGGTGAATTCCATTCATGGAGTCTATATCTGTGGATGGGTCACACTATAAAGTATACATGGTGTGCTATTACAGGCCTACGTATTGTACAGTATTGTTTGTATAGAGGGAGTTAGTGTTTTGTACTAACATGAAATAATACAAGACATGCACAGATGGACATCAGACTGCAACTTTGGAAAGCTCCTGTCAGTTCCAATTAGGAAAATTAAACACAGCAAAATGTTTAAGCAAAGATCTAAAACTTTTTAATGTACTTTTTATTTTATTTAATCTTTTTTTCATCAGGCAGCCTCATTGAGATTAAGATCTCCTTTCCAAGAGAGACCTGAGAACAAGAAACATTTACAAGAACACAATCTGCAAAACAGAAACAACACAATTACACATAAATAAACAGGGAATAAAAACAACAGTAAAAAAGAGTCATAAAAACATCAGATAATAAAGCTTTAAAATCTCCAAGGGAAATATAAGACTCAGGTTTAAGGACACTTTTAGTTTATTCCATTTAAAGGTTGCAAAGTACCTGAAACTAGTTGTGCCAACATTAGTGCATACATAAGGGCTATCTAAGGTTAAGTAGCTACTGGAACATGTACTGTACTAGATTTAAGTAGAGAAGAGATGTGAGGTAGTTTTGAAGCTTCAGCAGTAGAGTTTTATAAATGAATAGCATAAAATGACGAGTTCTTGTAGACTGTAGGAAAGTCCATTCAACCGTGTGATACAGAGATCAATGATGGGTTTGAAATTTGTCATTTGTGATAAATGCACTATAATACACAGAGTTTAACTGCTGAAGTGCTGACGGGGCAGCGAGACAATACAGAGTATATCTCCATGCTCAATGACAGACATGAAGGTTGACTGTACAGTAGTATAGTTTGAATAAGACAGACATCCTTTAATTCTATACAAGAAGCCCAGTTTGATTTTTAATGTTTGAGTCAAATGTTGAATATGAATTTTGGATGATAGTCTGTCGTAAAGCCAAATTCCTAAGTGTTTGTATGACTCAGTGAGTACAATATGGGTGCCATTTAAAGTTTTAATGGCAGCATAGTTAGAGTCACTGGTGGTGGTGGAGAATACCATGTACTTGGTCTTCTCTGCATTTAAAACTAGTCTGTGATTAGTGTAAATGTTAATACATGTTCTTAGGTGTTCCTGGTGCTGTCTCACTGTGAGCAGCTCCACTGTATTTAGGAGTTACAAAGTCCACTCACAGCGCACTGAAACATGTTCAAATCACTCAAACTGCCTTTATGAGCATCAAATACCTTAAAGGGACATTTCACCCAAAAATCAAGAATACATATTTTCCCTCTTACCTTTTGTGCTTTTTATCAATCTGGATAGTTTTGATGTGAGTTGCAGAGTGTTGGAGATATCGGCTGTAGAGATGTCTGTCCTCTCCTGAATATAATGCGACTAGATGGCTCTCAGCTTGTGGTGCTCAAAGTGCCAAGAAAATACATTTGAAAAACTCAACATCAATGTCTCTTTCCAGAAATCATGACCTGGTTACGCAAGATAATCCACAGACCTTGTTGTGGGGGTTTTTATGAAGGAACTACATTCTTTCTACCAAACCACACCCGCCATCATTATCACCGTGCAGAAGGAAGAGTGCATCTACTGCTAGCTAACATCACAGTTTAGTCAAGGAGGACGCCATTAACGCTTTCCCCACCAGAGTATAATTTTTAAGTGGCCAGCCACCTCCAACATTTCTGATCATATTCACTAATCTTTCAAGACCCACTGAATCATTTTCTCTACGAATATGTAAATAGTTCATACATCAAACTAAAGAAGAGACCTTCTGTTTTTATACACACACAAAAAAAACATTTTATTTTATCTTATTCCTTTCCTTTTTTATCAACACTTGAATTTGTGCATTTTCATTAAAAAAAAAAAAAAACATTTCGGACAAAAAGCTGAGAAAAATGTATTTTTGTCAAAGACAGTCATTTTCAAGTACAAAATCAATTTCACATTACATTTTTGTTTTTTCTCATTTCCTTATGTTGTCTATCAACATCACCACGGCTTGTGCAACCATAAAGTTTACGGGCTGCTCCAGCATTTTCGTGCAGTTTATAAGCTGCTACTTCTCTGTAAACAACATGCTCTTCCGGTTTCCAGCAGATATTCGTCTTCATTTGTTTTTGGACACGGCAGTGCTGTTCTATTTCACAAAATGTGTAACAGCGCCCCCTATCTTATAACAGTGAAAACAAGGATTGCTGAAATATCTTGTCAATGGTGGGGAAGCGTTGTGTCATAAATGACAGAAAATCTCAACAATGGTGGGGATAGTGTTAATGTTTACATCCCGCACTGTTACGAGCACGAACGTCTCGTCCATGAGATGCACGCTTCCTCCTGTGCAGTGATACAGAGAGAAACTAGTTCCTACATGAAATTTCTCACAATAAGGTCTGTGGAATATCTTGAGTAGCCAGGTCATGATTTCTGTAAAGAGACATTGCTGTTGAGTTTTTCAAATGTATTTATTTTTTTGGCACTTTGAGCACCACAAGCCGAGTGCCCTCTAGTTGCATTATATTGGAGAGAAGGCTGACATCTCTACGGCTTGGCAACTCACACCAACAGTCTATACTGATAAATAGCACTACAGGTAAAGATAAATAATATGTATTTTTGATTTTTGGGTGAACTGTCCCTTTAATGAGAGCTGCAGTCATCCAGGCTGGTGATCGTCCTGCATCTAGATGTGTCAGGGTAACGCATAAAGTTAAAAGTTAGAGAATAAGTCAAGTCAGTGGAAGCTCCCTATTTGTATCGCAAGATAAAGGTCTCTGGGTGTGTGTGTGTGTGTGTGTGTGTGTGTGTGTGTGTAGATCGAGTGATAACAGAGTTGAGCAAGAGAAACAGATCTTATCAAATCCATTTTACACACTGAATGCTGGAGAGAAAAGACATTACACACTCAATATGAAGTCAATATTAACCTGATAAATAGCTATGTGAGTGTGTGATGATCTGTGACGTCCATATGAGTGTGTGTGTGTGTGTGTGTGTGTGTGTGTGTCCTTACACCACATTCACCTCTGCTCACCATCCATGTATTTGTACTGTAGGTGTGCCCTTCAGAAGGACAGTCTGATTGAAGTTACGTGTGGGTGGTTGGCTCCTTTCAGGTGGTAAACATATTGTCAGTCTGCAGTGTCTGGAGGGTTTGTAGTCGTCCCATGGGTGAAAGCCTCTCCGCAGCACAGTCTCCCTACAGCAAAGACAGGAAGGCCTTCCCTTAATCCCACAGGACAAACTCTGGTGTGGACAGTTGCTGTTGTCAGAAAAATATCCCATCTTTCCCACTAACCTGCTGTTTTTTATCTCCTGTCTGTGCGTCTCTCTGTTTCTCTGTCCCTCTGTTCTCTCCGTTCCCTCTTTTCCTCCATCAGAGAGTTAGCTTGGAGTTCTACATTGATGTCCATGCCCACTCCACCATGCTGAATGGCTTCATGTACGGCAATGTGTTCGAGGACGAGGAGCGCGTCCAGAGACAGGCTGTCTTCCCCAGACTGTTGTGCCAAAACGCGCCAGACTTCTCCTTTGTAAGTCACACAAACAGACACACGCAGACACACCACAGAGGCGGGCTCGGCACCAGAGTTTCACCCAGCTTCAATCCCGGGGCTAGCTCGGAAAGAGAACATGAAATAGTCCTCTCTCAGCAACTACTGGTGATGTGGTGTTCAGTGAGGCATTTAATTGCCAACTGTTGCACTCTTAAGGCTCATTTATACTCCCTTTACCAAAATAGACACATCCATTTCAAACGCTGTAATTGCCACTGATCTTGTACTTCCATGCTTCCTTTATGTTGGCATGGATACAGCCATAGATGGCACTAGAGGGCGGAGTCAAAAGTTTCACACAACTTCAAACAAGGCGAAAGTGGAGGAGGTCGTAATAATGTACCTTTAATCCAAGGCAGTGTTGTAGTCTTCTGTGCAGCCATCATATGCATCATGACATGTGGATGGAGAATACTTTTCACTCTATCACCTATTTGTTCCGTTCCGCCATTTTTTAAATGTCTTCATCATCTCCTGTGGTTGTATCTCGCCTGAACTATGCTACACTGCCTTTATGATCTGTAGTGATAGTGTTCCATTTCAGCCGTATGCACAAGCTTTCAGAAAACGTGAACAAATACGGATGAAATGTCCGTCTCTGTCTCTGTATCTAACGTTGAGCATAAATGAGCCCTTAGTGCTACAAAGTTGATGCTTGGTTGCATCGGGCACCTCCCAGGTGTAAATGTATGTAGCTGCATGGATTTGAGGCAAGGTGTTGATTATAAAACAAAAACATGTGTTTCTTTGTTTTTAGATGAGGAAGAATATGCATAGACTACATGTATGTATTAATTAGTGAGTGTAAAGACACACACACACACACACACACACACACACACACAGGAGGTGTTAAATTATTTAAAGGTAATATGTGTGCAGAAGAAAGGAGTGTGCTCCAGCTGTGCGTAGAGATTCTCACCTTGACCACCAAAGAGAGGAGACGATGGGGAGCATAAAAGAACAGAGGGTGAAACGTTATAAACCACTGTTAGATTAACTGGCAGAAGTATACAGAATAATTGAAATAAAGCACAATATTCAGAAAATATTTAAAAATGTATGAGTTTTGTAAAAGAATGCAGAAAAACTTCAGCATTAGGCAGGTATGCAAAGGTTTGGTGTGCCAAAGCAGCAGCAGTGCTGGTGGCAGAAGTCCTTGAGGAGCAGAAATATGAATGAAAATTATGTATGAGAATCTACAACATCTACCTTAAACCTGTGGCGGATGATAAACCGGCTGTTTGCTGGGAGGATAGCGCCTCCAGAGATGGTTCTTCAGTGCTGCGTCTAAATTGTGTCAACACAAACACTAAATCTTACAAATATAAATCTAAAATTTGTCAGAGCTAGTATGCTGTTTCTGCACTTCAATTTCACGGTTTTGTTAGGCGTGGTCTCAAATTCAAAGTCTAATTTTAAGCATTTACACTTACTGGCCACTTTATTAGGTACAACCTGTTCGTTAATGCAAATAACTAATCAGCCAATCATGTGGCAGCAACTCAATACATTTAGGCATGTAGTCAAGACGTCCTGCTGAAGTTCAAACTGAGCATCAGAATGGGGTGGAAAGGCCATACCAGGTGCCACTCCTGTCAGCTAACAACAGGAAACTGAGGCTACAGTTCACACAGGCTCACCAAAACTGGACAATAGAAGATTGGAAAAACGTTGCTTGGTCTGATGAGTCTGGATTTCTGCTGCCACATTCAGATGGTAGGGTCAGAATTTGGAAAATGAAAGCATGGATCCATCCTGCCTTGTGTCAAAGGTTCAGGCTGCTGGTGGTGGTGTTATGGTGTGGGGGATATTTTCTTGGCACACTTTGGGCCCCTTAGAACCAACTGAGCATCGAGGACGAAGCACAAGACTGTACTGTAAAAGTAGGCCATCATATTCTGTCTGAGCAGTGCAGGTGTTCTGCTTAAGCACCCTCTTAGGTGGCAGAAACTGGGTTTATTTGGACTGCACTGTGTAGACTGAGGAGGGGAAACTGAGGAGGAAATGAAAGTATTGAGAATGAATGGAGGAGAGAAGCAAAGAACAGAAGAACATGTGGAAGAAAACATCCATTCACTGAGTGCGATGCTCCTCCACGCAGCCACACATGCATAACCTAATAACATCTTTTTATACAGGTACATTATCTGCCAAACGTTTTCTCTCAGCCGGTGTCACTTCTACTGACCTTCATTTTCTCACTGATGGTGACATTTCATAGCACAGCCACTTACACACATCATAAAGAATAACCTTTATTGCCCATTGACACCTGGTGCCAACCTGGATACAGAGACAAGCCAGAGAGGCGGATGCTCACCCACACATGTATGGAAATGTCACTGATTGTCAGTGTCTATACAGTATGCAGTTACGAAGGACGAGTAAAACGCTATTTCAGGAGAATTTCTCTCCCTCGCTCTGTATTGCTTGTGTGACAGCTGGCCCCAGGGTCATCTCCCTCACTGTGCTTTTGTCCCTCTGCCCATTCAGCACTACCCAAAGCCCAGTGCAGCAGCAGCAGCAGCAGCAGCAGCACAACACAATCATGGCAAACTCCCACTGGTGGCCGCCAAGTTTGCATTTCAGCAAGGCAACTCTCACTGCAGCAGAGTGGAGTGACAGTGAATGGAAACTTTTTCCACACTCTTCCCAAGACAGCATCATATTTGTGTAGTATAGCTGACACGCCGAAACCCAAAATAGACCGGACTTTTTTCCCCCCTGCTATAGCCATTTACAGCTTTGTAATGACATTGTGTGAAGTCAATCTGTTCAAATAAGATACTGTACCCTTCATCATTTGTCCTGGATCCTCGAGAGGCTTACCACCGCAACCGGCTGAGAAACAAATCATTGGATGTTAATGCATTCCCACTGATGAGAGAATCAGCCGATATTGACAGTAGCCATTTTGTTTTTTCATTTATCAGAAAGGAAATATAGTCAAAATAAATGGATGGATTTATTATTGTAAATACAATAAAAGGTTTGTTTTAATTTAGCTTGTCAAAGGCTGGTTCTCAGACTGACTCTAGACCCTGTAGTATATTGTACTACTGGTAGTAAAACTAACTTCAGTTCACACTAAAATCAAAAATACATATTTTCCCTCTTACCTGTAGTGCTAATTATCAGTCTAGATTGTTTTGGTGTGAGTCGTTGACTGTTGGAGATATCAGCTGTAGAGATGTCTGCCTTCTCTCCGATATAATGGAACTAGATGGCACGCAGCTTGTGGTGCCAAAAGCACCAAAAAAATTCATTAGAAAAACTTGACAGCAATGTCTCTTTCTAGAAATCATGACCCAGTAAGTGAAGATAATCCGAAGACCTTATTGTGAGCAGTTTCATGTAGGAACTATTTTTTCTCTACTGAAATACATCCAGGAGGGAGGCGTGCATCTACTGCTAGCTCACCTAGCACCAGTGAGCTAGCTAACATTGGAGCTCAGCCGATGATGACGCCTATTATATTTACATCTCGCGTTGTCACAAGCACGAGCCTCTTACCCATGAGTATTTGCACGCTTTCTCCTGCGCAGTGATACGGCTGGTGGATGTAGTTTGGCAGAAAGTAGTACTAGAAAATAGTTCCTACATGAAACTGCTCACAACAAGGTCTGTGTTTTATATTTAGTATCCAGGTCATGATTTCTGGAAAGAGACCAGAGAAGGCAGACATCTCTACGGCCGATATCTCCAACACTTGGCAACTCACACCAGAACAATCTAGACTGATAAATAGCACTAAGAGGTAAGAGGAAAGATATGTATTTTTGATTTTAGGGTGGCCTGTCCCTTTAAGGGAAACTACTGTTTTAACAGAAGAAGTCAGTCCATTTTGTTATAATTTTAATTAATACATTAAGTATCTGCTCCCAACCGTGTTTTCTCCAGAACCTTTTCTTTAAACTTTCAATAACTGATTGTTGATATGGTTAACTTATTAACAAAGACTTGCTGTTTCACACTCACAGGTCTTACCAGATTTGCCCAACACAATAGCTGCTGTGTGATTTTACATCACAGAAGTTGGCAGTAACAGACCCATTCCCACCATAGTGTACAACTGTGCCGTGTAGACTTTTTTAAGTACAGTCATGTGTAAACTGGGTCACAAAAACAATATGTTTTTGCTGAATGTGTTTCCTCTACTCTTTTACTGTAAGAAATAATCTGTCATTCAGGTTTTTAAGGACTTTAGAAAACATTTTATTTAGGAAAGTTTCAACTGGGAAACACAGGCTGCTAATGCCTCATGAGGCTCATGACAATTTCATACCGGTACTCAGGATCCATGGAGGTATTTAAGGTTGTATGTTATAGTTGGGGATAATGATATCCAAAGGGAGATTTTCCAGACTTGCTTTAGCAATAAAGATGCTTGGTGACACAAAGACTTGAACCCAAATCCTCTCACTGAAGTGTCATATTTCTAAGCACAAGTCCAACACAGTGTCTGAGATGTTGTTTTGTTGTTTATTTCTCCAGTCCAACACATCCTTTAACCGGGACGTGGTGAAGGCCGGCACCGGTAGACGGTTCCTTGGTGGTCTCCTTGATGACACGTCGTACTGCTACACTCTCGAGGTGTCCTTCTACAGTTACATGACGGCTGGCAGCACCGCTCCTGTGCCGTACACTGAGGAGACGTGTATCCTTCAACATATGTGATCTGCGTGAGCGAACATGAGTCTGTGTGAGGTAGTGTCTACGGAGGAAAAAATCAGAGTGTGTGGAGAGCAGCGGAAATGTTTTGTCTCTCTTTATCTCTCGTCTCCTCACACACACACACACACACACACACACACACACACACACACGTTGCTACCGTTGCAATCTCCCACTGAAATCAAGCCAATTGATCTTGTAATCATTGGAGTCATTATTTTGATATTTGTGTCCCTGGAGTTGAGTGTGTGTGCACGTGTGAGTGTAAATGTTTGTGTATGTGTGAGTATAAATGTGTGTGTGTGTATGTGTGAGGTCATGTGTGCTCACTAGAAAGCCATGTTGCTCTTTTGTTGCCTCTTGTTGCGACAGATGTGCAGTGACAGAATAGGGATGTGATAGCTGCGTCTATTGATTTCATTTACAAAGGAGAGAGGAGAAAGGGGCTTGTGTTGGCATATGTAGTGCTGCGTGTGTGTGTGCACAGTTGAGGCTTTGATTGAGATAAACAATAGCACAATGGAACAAGAGTGATTCCTGTCGACTAGGATCGCACACGTAGGAGTGCGCACATACATTCGTCACGGGAACCGAAGGTCACAGGTGCCTTAATGGAGCCAGATGGGAGGAAGTTTTCCTTCAGCTGACCTTCTCGGGGTTGAAGAGCTCCGGAGAGCCAGCCGATGGCGGTCTGATCTTAGCGATAGAGTGAGTGAGAAGAGGGAGAAGGAGAGATTTAGAGAGAGCGATAAGGACCCTACATATGAAAAGTATGTGCTCCCCTACACACAGTCTGCAGGTGGAGGCGAGGGTGGAGATAGATGTAGCCCTAGTGCCCTCTAGTGCCAGGAGCTGGCACAGTCTGACTTTCTGACATGAAAAGTTAGAAACATTTTGGTGAAAATTAATAATTGGAAATGTGCAGAAAAAGTTATACACAGTCACTCATGCATTTTGGGATGTGGTGTGTGTTTTCCTCACCCTCTCATCACTTCAATGCTTCTCATAGAAACACACAGATCACTGGCTGCATTACAGATGTGACACACTGGAAATACAGGCATGTCCATGCACACAGGGCAGCACCACAGCCACAAACAAATTGTTAGCCTTACGTTTAGGAGGAGACAGGTGTCTGGCTGTTGCGATAAACAAATCCCACTGTGTTTTCATTTGAGTTGGTGGCACTGGGTTCAGAGCAGGATAAGAAATGGGGAGCCAGAGGGGACATTTCATCTGAAGGTCAAATTGGGAGAAAACTCAGCCCTTGTGGGAGGACTTGCTTGATCTTTTTTTGTTTTTCAGGTGTGTGCGTGTGTGTGTTTGGCTATGAGAAGGGGAGGTGTACAAGGAGGAGGGGCTCCACAGGGTGGGCAGGCAGCACGGGGACCTGGTGTAGAGTGGAGATTGGGGTCAGGCAGGTTGAAGGAACCGACCATGTCGCTTTATACGCCCCAGCAGTCAGCTCGATGGAGCGTGCAAATCATCAACAGAGACCTTTAGCATCTCAACGCCCCCCACCTCCACCTTTCTCACCTGATGCACACACACACACAGGCGCGCACACATAGTCCTTTAAACTAATACATGACAAATGAGTAATAACCTCACCCCTAACTCTTGCCACCTTGAAAACATGCCGCCCTTACCCTTTAATCTTCCCTGACTCTCCTTCTCCACCGCTGTGACTTGTAGCCAGCAAAATTGAAATCTTAACCTTTTGCACAGCTGAGACTTTTGTCGCAGTTTGAAGGTGCTCAGAAAAAGGTGTAATGCGGAGTGTGTGTGCATTTGTTTTCTGATCTCTCCTTTCATGTCCTCCCCTCTCCTCCATTCTGTCCTTTCCTCTCATCTCATCACCCAGAACATAACAGCTCATTATATCATTTAGTCAAGCTGAGAATCCTCTTCTCTGAAACAGCAGGCACAACCTCCATCGTGTGTCTGTCTTCTCTTCGTCCTCTAATCATTAACACCTGTGTGTGTGTGTGTGTGTGTGTGTGTGTGTGTGTGTGTGTGTGTGTGCATACTCCTACATGTATATGTCTCTTTTTTAATGCTGTACTTAAAGGTAGTTTCAGTCTCTCTGACATCCCACATTCCAGAACTGTAATTAAATATTTTGGCCTGTTATGTTTCTCCCAGTTTTTCTATTTTCATAGCCCACCTGTGTTTTGTGATGGACCTTCCGGTTCAGACTCTGAAGTTTAAACTGGAAAGTGGAATGGATCAAGGTTGAGAGAATCTGGGACCTCGTTCAAAACTCAGCTTGACGCTTTCCATTGTGTGTGTGTGTGTGTGTGTGTGTGTGTGTGTGTGTGTGTGTGTTCAGTGCGTGCATTTATGTGAGCTTTGGGGGCCTACTTACCTTGTAGGTGTGTGGGTGCTTTTGTGTGTTGTGGAGAGACAGTATTCTCTGTGACTTTGAAAAATTATTCAAAAACTTTAAAAAGCCATTCAGGCTGTAACGCTTCCCTGAAAGATTTTGCTCTTGTTTCTCCTGCGCTGAGTTGAGCGGTTGCTTTTTTCTTTTGTCATACAGACGTGCAGATTTTCAAGATTTTTAAACTTCTAACTCGGAGAGGAAGAGAAGTGCAATTTTCTTCTTTTATTGTTTGATTCATGCAAATTTGCTGTTTTCCTTCAGTAAAGAAAGACTTCTGAAACAGTGGTCTTCTTATGGACGATGCTCACTCGAGTAATCAGTATATATTGTCAAGAGTGTCAGTGTTGGGTTATCTGGCAGGATTGTATGGTGTTGGCTCACTCAAAGATATACACACTTGTAGCCCTCGTTTTCTATATGTGTGTGTGTGATGACTGTCTGCCAAAGCAGCAACACCCAGACGTGCACCTCACCATAACAGTGGGACTCCATGAATACCAGAGCTGCCAGTGGAACACAGCATGCATCAGTGAACCTGACACCCAACGGACAGGCTGTGAGAAGTATGCAAATGATATAGCTTGGAGGCAAATATGCTTCACTACCACACATCATACACATCATATCACACAGACATGCACAAATGGATAGGTGCTGACACGCGCAAGCGAGCGAGCGCACACACAGACACACACACACAGACATTTAGACACACCGTTGATTGCACAAATATTGTTGCTATGCTCGGATGAACAGGTGTCCTCACATGAGCAATCACAAAGATGCACGCGCTCACACCTCCAGTTGTGTTCTGGTAGTTTTTCGTGTAAGTCGATGAAGTTGATGTTCATGTAGAGTCAGAGAAAGTTAGGAAGGAAATTTAAGTATCCTCAGCTGAAAATTTGCAGTTGAAGCATTTACAGGCATGAAACTGAAAGAAGTTGCAGGTAAAATGGAAGTGCTGAAAGATATTTCAAGCGCTCTGCTGAACTTAAATCATTAAGTGTGATTGAGCTGAAAGTGTTAAAGTTAAAGTTAAAGTTGCTCTCTGGGCATTAATTAAACTCCTAAAAACTCATATCTGTTCATCAAAATTACATTAGACTTACATTATTATAAATTTCCCATGAAAAAAAGCCCTGCATTGCTTAAAATGACTCAGATGTAACCTGTCACCTTTGCTTCATTTGGTATGCGTGGATCTATGAATATGGAAAATAGTCCCGCCCCTGCAGCTCAAGCGTACCTGCTCACCCTGCTCTGCTCATCAAACACACAAACCTCAGCTTGTAAACAGTGGGGCTGGGGATCGTTTACAAAATTACAGTTATACCGATAGCATTATCCTGAACGTGATACCGATACCAGTAGAGTACTTAATTTGATTCCCATGATGTGAATGGAGTAGCGTGTAGTATAACTGTATTTGAATGTTTCGGTGGCATCATAGAACACTGAACTGCAAACTCTGTCAATACACTGCACTCATCTACACCACACCACAGACCGTATGGGTTCTAGCTGCTGCTGCGGGAGTGTGAGCTCCGCATCAGGGACAGTTGATGAGAGTTCATCTGCAGACACACAGTGACAGGGCTAACTGTTACGTTGTGTTCACACCAAAAGTGATATGAATTTGCGCATCATGTCACTCATGTAAGTTTGAAAGCTAAAATATTTTGTGTTGACTCGCTTCATACACTCAATAACTTGTGTTATACGCGCGCGAAATCGCTGCATTGATGACTGAACTTCCGCCGGTACATCCTCAGTGTCATACGTCCCTGGCGCATCTCAGTGCTGATTGGGTATCACAGCGCAAATTGGTCGCTTAAGTTCAGATTTTTCACCACTTGTGAATAAGCGTATGGCGCGAAATCCCACCTCTTGCTTCATTCTTGCTGCTTAATTTGCGTATTTTGTGTCATTTGCATTGCGTCCATCGCACCATCCAATGGAAGTTCTAATTGTCTAATTGCACCTTTCCATTGACTTTACATGTTATTCACTCGCGCAAATTGTTTGATTCACAGCCAGTGTGAACACAACATTAGTATCACACAGCTATGTTACGTTTTTTTTAACAGATTTAATGACAGTGAGCCGTTTCAGTGTTGGAATGAGTTGGTTGTGACTGTTTCATTTTTGCTGTGTTATCTTGTGCTAGCCGGGTGGACATTGAACTGGCCATGTGCCAGGAAAGAGCAGCTCTGCAGGTGGTTTTTCCCGGGATGGTCCAGTATCAGGCTGGTGCAAAAATGATCGGAAGCAGGTATCGTTTGACTCGAGAAGTTTCGGTAATACTTTGGTTATTTCAGTTAATAACTTAAATGTACTGAGTAGCCCACTGATACCCAGTCCTAATAAACAATAATAGATAACTTGAGCCTTCAGCTTGATTACGTTATTAAACAGCTAATAGTGTGTTGCCAATGACGAAACTTAGCTTGCAAAATACTGATACGTAGCAACACCTGGATTCTCCTTTTGTTGTGGCATTACATGATTTGTTCCTTAGGTTTGATACGTAACAAACCCTGAAAGTCAGAATGTGTGTTTTCAAACCTGTCATTACTACATTGCAGTTCCAATGCGAGAACGCTCAGCCATGGAATTGACTGCTTATTTCACGTATGATGTCTTGGCATGTATAAAAAACACCATGTGGGCATGTTAACAGAGTTAAAAACTTCATTTTTACTGGAGGGGGTCTTTAAACAAAAGGAGATGAGAGCAGTGAAGTTGTCAGCTGAAGTTGAAAGTGGTTGAAGTGACAGTTGAAGTCAGAGATGAAAGCAGCTGAAATGTTTTGAAATGAAATTGAAAGCTGCCAAACTGTAAAATCCAAGGCAGAGCACAGATAATCAGTGGTTGTGCAAATCTTTTGAACCATCTGTATATTTTTCATCAACTAGTTTTGATTGTTTTTATTCCAGTTTATTTATTATCTCTGCTGTCAGTGGATTGTAACATTATAAAAAGAATGCCTTCAGGATTATTGACAGTAATAAGAAAGAACATAAACAGAGGCTTAGAGCCATAAACCACAGGTACCATGATGAAACGCATGTGTGTGTATGTTGTTATGTAGGCTTACTTTTTGTTTTACAGTGCTTTTATTCCTTGAACCTTTACACACAATACAGAGCCTTTCCTAAACAACAAATGTGTACAGCCCTTGTAAACAAACATAATAATTGGAATATAAAAATAGTATTCATATCCTGTTTTCAGAGCAGCATAGATCAGACGAGTCTTGTATTCCTGCCAGTGCACACTGTAAGAAAACTGAAGCCTTTTTTACACTTATTTCATTTTACTACTCAAGTTTCAGCGCTTGTCTCCTTGGCAGTGACAGTTCCTCTTGTCAGGGATTTAAATCAACCCTTGTTTGTCCCTCTGGGCAACGGGACGTGAGGTCTTTCAGTATGCTGAATCGCTATTGGGGACAAAAATGTCCCTTTCTGTATTGCTGTTGTTGACTAGCCTCTTAATTAGCATTGATAATTAGTTCTCTACGTGTCAGTGCAGTGACAGGACCTGTCAGTCGCCGTATTGATGGCTCGAATGTCCCCTTGCTTGTCTCCTTGTTAACTCCCGTCCAATCTGGACAGCATTCTCCGCGTGTCTTGTCCATTTTACCACTGGGGGCCTTGTTGTCTGATCGTCACCTTGTCTGTCTGTCTGTCTGCCAGGGACCAGGCACGAGGGACAAGACGGTGAAAGCCGCTAAATGGCGTGATGACAGTAAACAGCTGCAGTAAACAAGTCATGTCGTCCCCGTCCCCCTTTGTCTCACGTATCTCATCAGCGCCTAAGCTGGCATGCCCTTGAGCCATGACAATGACCTGCCATTGATTAGACAAGACCGTTATGTGTAGCGGGATGTTAAAGAATACACCTCACACACCTCGGTGACAGGAAGGCAAGATGCTGACAGGCTGTGTGAAGCTGGCTCACATACCTCTTTGACCTCTCTGAGGCTGGATGATGATTACAAAATGATAATGAGTTCATATCAAGTTATGTTGATGACTCAGTATTAGCAGTATTATTAGTTTGTCTATTCAGAAGAGGTGTTCTAGACGTGTACTGAAGCAGCCTCCGCTACCACCCACCTCTGTAATCTAAGCTGCAGCCCACCAACTGTTTCCTGGCTCTGGCACACATCACTTCCTACTGCAGCAGCAGCCTTGTTCCAGACCCTACGGTTTCCCCCGGCAATGGTCCAGACAGCAGTCAGGGCATCCCCTGCGTCTCTGAGCATTCGCCACGTGGATGAAGTTCTCCTTCAGAATCTGACCGTCCATCACAAAACCTCCTGTAATAGACGGTGAGTCGTGACAAGCCAAGCTGAGAGGCCATCTGCGCACGGTGGGGTCCGGGAGATATTTTTGTCGCTGAGCGTGCCTGGCCAAAGAGCTCGGGACTGGCACCGGGCTCTGCTGATGAAAGAGAACAGAGGAAAACACCAAAAACTTTCCTGAGGTCAGAAAGAAGACGTCAAGGATACGAGAGGAGTGTGTTTGACGATGTGTATACAGGTTTTAGAGAGTTAGTTTATGCCCTTGAATATGAACATGTGTGAGTGTATATCAGTGAATCAGCAGTTAACAATCATATGTGTCATTTTTGGCCATGCCAGTGGCTCTAGGGATGAGAATGTCTGTCCTGTCTATCGGTCGATTGGTTATTTGACCCACCACTTTGGTACAGACTGAAAAAGCTCAACAATTGTTGGATGGATTGCGATTAAATGTTAGACAGACATTCATGGTTCCCAGCGGATGAATCCTCATGACATTGATGATCCCCTGACTTTTCCTTTAGCGCCACCAGTAGGTCAGATTTCCCACTTACACTGTGACATTTCAGTAGCTACTAGACTAGAATTGCCATGACATTTGGCAAACACATTCATATCCCTGTTAAAATGAACTATTACAACTTTGGTGGTGAGTGAATGTAGAGTTATGCAAAAGGCTCCACCACCTCTCCTACACAGACTTTGTGGGGATTTTGCATGTCTTTGTAGTCATTATGCATTTTTTTGTGGGTTTGTGTCTCCTTGCGGTTGTTTTGTGCCTCTTTGTAGTCATTTTGTGTCTTGTTGTGGTTGATTTGTGTCGATTTGAGGCAATTTTGTGTCTCTTCAAGGTGACTTTTTCTGTCTTCTTGAGGTAGTTTTGTGTCACAGGACTTTGTGTCCTTTTTGGTCATTCCATGTGTCTTTGTAGTCATTTTGTCACTCCTTGTAGTTGTTTTGTGTCAATTTTAGGCAATATTTGTGTCTCTTTAGGATAATTTTGTGTGATTTTTGGTAGTTTTGTGTGTCTTTGTAGTCCTCTTGTGTCTCTTTAAGGTCATTTTGAGTCATTTTGGGTTGTTTTTTTGTCTCTTTGTAGTCTTTATGCGTCTATTTGAGGTTATATTGTGTGTTTTTTGGTTGTTTTGTGTCTCTTTGAGGTAATTTTGTGACACTTTTAGTTAATTTTGTGTCCTTTTTGGTAATTTCATGTGTCTTTGTAGTCATTTTTGGGTCCTTGTGGTTGTTTTGTGTCTCTGGGGTCATTTTGTGTTTCTTTGAGGTCATTTTGTGTCTGTTTTAGGTAATTTTATGTCTCTTTGTCGTCATCTTGTGTGTTTTGTGGTTATGTGTCTGTGTCTGGTCTGTACATGTTAATTTGAATTACATTTTGCATGTGAAGGCCAAGAGGCTTCCTGACACTTTGGGCCCCAGGGTCTGTGCCCAGAAGGTCCATTCAGTGATCCATCAATGATCTAGTGCCCTTATCAGGAGAAAGATTTTGATTTGTCTATCACTGTGGCTACATAACTTAAGTATTTCCCATCAGCCTCAGCTGCACTTTGTGTTAATTGATAATTAGCAAACATAGTAACTTGCTAAACTTAGATGGTGAGCACTGCAAACATCATACCTGCTAAACATCAGCACATTAGCATTGTCTTTATGAGACAGCACGCTGTTACCATTAAGCTGAAAGCACAGCTGTCCTGCTAGCATGGCTGCAGACTCTTAGTCGTGTTTATAACTATTATGCATTAAAATTAGCATAAAAGCAAGATTCAGAAGGACGTAACCTTAGTTTGTTCATCTGTAGTTTTATCTCGACCTAATCAGCATCATCAGCTAGCTGTAATGAGACAGACTGTGCGGTCCATCCACACACACACTCACAGCGAGGCTGGCCTGATGCAGGACTCGCAGACAAACAGCCAGATGGGATGTAAATATAGACTCTGGAGTCGTGTGGAGAGCATTGCCATCAGCCTGCCGGGTGAAGAATGAAGTCCTGTGCAGACTCCCTAACACACGCAAAAACACACCCTCAAAGGCCAAGGTGACAGACTCGCTACAGAGGGGCTTTCTTGCATACTTACTGGCCTTTCTTACCAGGTATACCCTTCTCTGTGTGTTTGTGTGTGTGTCTGTGTGTGATGCTTGAGGTATGACAAACTACAGAGCCTAAAGTTGACGCCCAGACACCCTGTTCAAACCCAGGATGGATGGTTTGCAAGTTAACAGGCTTTGAGCAATAGATTTCCACCTTTATTGCAACCAGGATTTATGTAGCCCGGCCCATTTTTTGATCATTACGAGAAATTGGAAAATAGAAATAAAAATGACCGAATCTCCATCTTTTTTTAAAAATCTTTTTCTGTATGCCAGTTGTTTCAATCACAGGTTTGTGACAGATAAATAGTCCAGCGGATGACAGGCCGTATCTGAGTATCAACAAGGTAATGACAGGGGAAAGTGACAGATTATGTCTCTGTGTTGCTCCATCATGCTCCAGCCTGGTGAAGAATGGAGGTAGCTAAACATCAATGACTCGAGATAGGAAAAAAATCCTTTATGTTTCTGTTTGTGTTTGGATCTATATAAACAGTATGAATGTACATCCTGTATAGACGAAGGATGATGGAATAAGGACGATGGACATATGTCTAAAAGGGTGGATAGCTGATATTGATGTTGTTTTTCAGCCTCAGTGACGTGATAAAATGTACTTCTGTTAGCGACATTGTTCTTATTCATCTGTATTTACTATATCCTCACTCTTGGTGATTGGGAACATTGTTGGCATTCTGCGTTTCTCTACTTGTTCATTATCTGAACCTGATTGTCATCATTACTTGCTCTGCTAGCCTAATGATCACAGGCTTAGCAACAGCACTCGTAGCTGCTCAGCTGTTTTATAAAAGCAGTAGACGTTATTGATATTGTCCCTAATGTAGAGAGGGACAATTGGGCAGAGGGATGATGTGTGAGCTCACCCCTGAATTTAAATAAGGCTTCAGTGTATAAGTAATTGTTTTTCTGTGATTCATCCCGGCCTCGTGCATTTGGCTGACATTAGCGAAATGCAGTTGATTTAACCTCCGTTAATTCAGAACACAATGTGTTAGTACCTTGAGGATTTACACTGCTCATTTCTCCAGATGCTAGTCCCTAGTTATTTACTGTTGTGCACTGGGTGTGTTGGTGGTGACGGAGTGGATGATTATAAGGTTTTTTATTTAAAATATGATATGTTAAACTTGTCCAGAATCTAAGTGAAGATAAAGTGGCTGGAATGTGTCATGCAAAAAATACATTATTCATGTTTAAATTTATGTATGACTGAAATCTCCATTTATTTTTCACCCTTCTTTTAGTTGTTGAAAACTTCTTTTGAGAATGTTTGGCTCTATCTAGGACAGCGGGCCTTGAATGAACTTTATCTGTCGCAGAGGCATCAGAGTCCTTATAACCAGGTGTGCTTGTATTTTTCCAGTTCCTTAGTATTATCTTAGCTGCATTAAGGAAGCTTGCAAGAGCCAATCTGAACTGTGCTTTTGTAAGTCCCGTTGGTAGAACAGATTTGTCTCCAAGAAGGCAAAAACGTGGCGTACTTGGCAGGGGCTGTTCCAGCCTCTTCTGGATGCCCCAACCGCTCAGGTCCAAAATGGGGAAACCAGTGCACAGTCCCAGGTGCATCAGAGCGCTCTTTATTTTTTCTTTTATCATTCCCAAATGAAATCAATCCATAGACCTTTTTTACAACAAACATTCTGACTTTGTCATAGCAGTAAATGTACAGGTGGAACTAACAATGGGCCCATTCCAGCAGATATTGCAACACAATGCATCAATGTTTGACCAATCAAAATTTCTGCTGTTAAAAGTTATCTTCTACTGACAGTAAAGCAGTATTAACTGTTTGTTTTTTTGCCATTTGGGGACATATTATTACCTTATAGAGCTGTTATCTTGAAAATGTTAGCAAACAGTTGCCTATTTACACAGAAAACACAGAGTAACATAAGCACATATTCATTCTTAGTCACATTTCTGGCCATCTGATTAATATTCTCTCTGATTATAACTCTCTGATTCCTGAGGGAAATACCTGGCTCTGTAGCTGCCAGATGTTCTACTACACTGTTCTACTAGCTGTACCTGCTAACATCTGGCTTGTGTATTTAATAGGAAAAGTTACAACTGGCATTCATTCCAAGGACAAATGACTTTGCAGTAATGACGGGTATTTATCGGCTCCACCTCGGCTTTGATTGGCAGTGATGGAAATATGACGTCTTGGTGGGCGGCATAATTTTCTGGCACGATGCAGTGACATGCTGCCACCAAATACTGTCCATCTCCGTAAGAGCAGCTCTTGAACATCATTCCAAATTAGTCTGCACTGCACTTGAAAAAGAGACTGAATGATAAGAGATAAAAAAACAAAATAACCACTGTAACATTTTCACTGGCCCTCATGCTGCTTTCTTCTGTTTACTAACCCGGTTTGTGTTTTCCAGCACATTTGTGATGCTGAATGTGACACACTGGTAAAAAGAAAGCAAAACAAAGAAGCATATTTGTCTACTGGCACTTTATCTTATTTTTCATTTGATAGGGACGATGCAATTTCACATAGTTCCAATACAGAGTATGGGACTGATGTGTTGCACAGAAAGTCTATAGCTATTGCTAATTTTCAACTCTTGTCCCTAGTTGGGCTTTTACATGTAGACCTAAAATGTTATTAAAAATATACAGTTTAAAACATCATACAACCACAATACATTGATGAATCTATGGGGAAGGAATCTATCTATTGAATTTATTGTCTAAATTTAGCAGGATATCCTGTGTTTAAAAAACCCCACATATATGCACTGAGTTAGCTGCTCTCTAACTTTATGTGCCTGCTGTTTAGTGCTGTGAAGAAAGTTAGAGCGATGAGAGTAAACTGAACAGTAAAGATACGTGCTGTAAAACTAAAACAATGAGCTGAAAGATGCTAAAATGCTCTATTAAATGGAGAGACACTGCAAAGTCTGGTGATATTTTCCTCCTAATTCCACGATGCTGTGCAGTGGCTCTGCACCAATCCAAAGAGGTCACCATGCAGTTTGGGATTCACTGATCTAGGAAATGTTTTAAGCAATGTTCTTCCAAAGACGATTAGCTTTAACTCCCTGTCCTCAGACACCAAACTGGGCAGGAACGTGGCTCGAACTTTCCTGGATTACTACAAACTAAACAACTTTATCAAGGACAACAGACCGACTCACATTCAAAGGTGAAGCAGTGTGGCATTATGAAGAGATAAATAAACAGGAACTTTAATCAGTTATCCAAATATGACTTTCATTTTGCATGTTGTTGATACTCAAGCAAATGAATGTTATTTTTGTTTTGCTGTTCCCTGAACTATACCCCACCGTCTCACTCATACTGATATGTTTTTGTCTCCAGCTCTGAGGTGATGTCCCAGACAGGCGACGGCAACAGAAAGGGCAACGGTGTTGGCAGAGACGCGGCAGACAGAGAGAGGGAGAAGAGCCAGGGTGTCAGGCACTAGACAAACAGACAGACGGACAGACGGACACAGACTGAGCATGTATAAAATGCGGAGCACCGTAGCAGGAGGATCCTTCACACTTCATTGCCTTTAGAAGCTCCACATCTCCCTGGCTATAAAGACTCATTTTCACAGATTTGTAACAGTGGGATGACTGGAACTTGCAGGACTAAAATCAGAACAAGTTTCCTCTTGGGTTATTTAGTGAGTATAAAGTGTGGACGATTGAATGGCGACAGACTGGCGGTTATACCCATCTCAAGTCCATCTGAGGCCTTCATTCAGCACCTCCGTTTTGTTGTTTATTCAATGTTGTTGTAAATAAACGCATGCTGCCCTGTGGTTAATGACTTATTTTATGACTATGGTGTTATTATCTCTGTTGGTATTATAATTAGTCATTAAACACTTAATCATTTAATCACTTGTTGCTCCCTAATCTCAATACTGATAACACTAATGATTGACTTCATATAAATGAGACAGAGAGTATATGAAGAACATTTTGATTTCTTTAGCTGTATTGTTGTGCTGTTTGCATGTATAGAGCTCTGCTTGATCATACAGGCTTCAGCTCTATTCATAGTATCGACAAAGCATTTATTAAAGGTCTAGTCTGTAGGATTCATAGGATTTAGGGGGATATACAGGCAGAAATGGAAAATATAATGTAGCTGCTCCAGAGCAGGTTAACTTAGAGTATCACAGCCTGTCAGCACTCAGACCTCTGATCAATCAGATCACTGAAGAAAAAAGTATCCTGACATGGACAAAAGCCCAGAGTCTCAGGTAAAAAAGAGGAGCCTATTGTTACAGGTCAGTAGAATCTCTTTATTGTTCCAGGGCTCTGTTTCCACTGTTTTTTTAAACAGAGCTCCTAACAATTGGATCATTTACAATACTTAGCACGTGATTTTAGCAGGATTTGCAAAGTTTACTTTAGTCCGCAGTGATCGCTGACAGTGCTGCAACATTTACACTCTGATTCCATCACTGCAGCTCAAAATAAAAGGACACCCACGTGATAAGAACTAGGATAAAACAGATAATATTTTATTGGTGAAATAATCCACACACTGTGATTTGGCCCCTGTTATTATAAATGCAACATTTCAGTCAGATAGACTTATCAGTCATTAACTTGGCTATTTTTCAGCTTCAGTAGCAGAAACAATCAGGCATCACTTTGAAGAGTTTTATGTGACATATTCATTACCATCCAACTAAACAGCAAAACATACTCTACACTAATGTCACATATGGCCAAGTGATACCTACATGTAATGTGAGTCTCGACTGACGGTGAATTTTTGCATAGTATTTTTAATGTTTCTACATTTTCCTTTATAGGATCACAGATTATCGTTTATATCCCACTGCACTGACATTTTACTGTCTTGCAATCCCACACACTTGAGGTACTGTTTCATCTCATATGATGTGAAGCAGCCTATTCATTTCTGGTGATGTCGTCTGTAATTAAGTCCCCTACCGCACTCGAGAATCGACTGAACTAGTTGATAACCAGCTTTGTAGTACCAGTTATCCAGATGGCCAGTGTTAGAGTTCGTCAAACCAGATAATGAAAAAATATCCTGGGTAAGTTGAACTAGCTTTGTAGTACGGGCTTCAGGGCCTTATCCACGCAGTCCGCCATGTTTCTACAGTAGCCCAGAATAAACAAACCAAACACTGGCTCTAGATAGGGCCATTCACATTATGGTCACCGTTACTAGCAGTCCCTCTGTGTCAAGCCGAACAGCATACAAAAAACACAGGTTTTTATCGTGAAGTGACTTTATTATGTGTTTTCACTGGTTTAAATCCCTAGGTGTGTTTGTTTTGGAGATATAGAAACCTATGTGGATAATTCAGTTCCTGGTTAAAACCTCCTGAACGTCTGGATCTTAAGTCACCAGGGAATAAAGGTGAGCACACATTAAATTATTAGAGGAAAAGGGTAAGCACACATTTGCAGGTGCTGGACTAGCAACCCATCTCTAATATGCTAAACAGCATTGGAGAAACACTGATTTGGAAGAGACCTCTTGGAATAATTTGGCTTCCGGTAAAAATTTGAAGGAATCTTGATTGGGAGAAGTTTCAGCTGGTTGCAGTCTGAAATCTTCACTACTGGATGGCATTAAATGCCTTTAGATTTTACACACTGTTCTTTTAAATTACTTTTTTCACATTTACCTGTGGATTGCACATTGCTGAATATCTAATGCATACAGGTTTGATCTATTGTTTAAATGGTGGTTTGCTTTGTTTTTTTGTGTGAAGTCAAATATGTCTGTGTATGTGTTTGAGTGTGCAGAGAGGGAGGTTCTGATTTGTCACTTCTTGGTCACGTGACTGTACATCCGCTCTGTGACTATTGCTGTCTGGCAGCTATGACAACGAAGCTCAAAAGTTTGTATGAATGGCTTCAGTGAAGAAGAAGTTGTCCTCCTCTAAAGTGCACCAAAAGTCTCTGAAATGTACCGTATACTTGGACATTCAGACAGTAAGTTCATCCTGACGCTGCTCCTTCGCTACTAAACTCAGAAAGCGACTTGGTGCTGTGCGGTAGTTGCGTACGTTAAGCTAGCTAGCGAGTTTACATCCTCTTCCCTTATCGTTCCCCATTAGCTAACAAGCTAACTAACTAACGTTATCTAGCTAACGGCTGTAACTGAACATGTAACGTGAAATGTGTTTAAATGTCGTAGTATGACTACCTTACTGATTTAGCTCACCAGAAATGTTTGCCTAAATCCTCCTGAACATTATGACTGTCATAGACCATGCTGTGATTTAGTAGCTTCCGTTGTCGCTTGTTTACTAAATAATTAATTTAAAACTAGCTAAATCTTAGCTAACGTTAGCATTCAGTTTAAATCACTGCTTAACGCATAATGATACCTGAACATAAAAAGTTCCCCTTGCTTTCTATGGCTGACATCATTGGTTCATAATGTTGAGGACTAAATCAACCTATTTAACTAGTCTTAATATTTTTTTTGCTGTTAAAAGAAATTATGTTTAGGCACATTCAAATTTCTCTTTTGCCTTGTTTTATTCCAGTCATTAACTAATGTGTTTCCTTTGAACATATGCTTTAAATATTGAGCCAGAAAGGTTAAATTGTCCTCAAAGCATATTTAAGTTACAGCCACTTTGAGCTCACTGATTTTGAAATGTGTGACCTGGAAGTTGATTTGGTCTCATTTCCACCTTGTTTACCAAAAATAATTCTACATAAAGGTCCAGTGTGAAGGATTAAGGGGGTATAGTGGTGGAAATGCAATATAATATTCATAATTAATTTTTCATTTGTGTGTAATCACCTGAAACTAAGAATCATTGTGTATCCATTACCTTAGAATGAGCCACTTACGGGGTGTCGGTGGCTTAGTGGTAGAGCAGGCGCCCCATGTACAAGGCCGTTGCCGCAGCGGTCCGGGTTCGACTCCAGCCTGTGGCCCTTTGCTGCATGTCTCTCCCTCTCTCTCTCCCCCTTTCACACTTCACTGTCCTATCAATTAAAAGCAAAAAATGCCCTTAAAAAAATATCTAAAAAAAAAAAAAGAATGAGCAACTTACATCTACACATGGGGTCTTTCCCAAACCACCCCTTACCCTCTCCCTACCCACTTTCACACTGAGTGCCTTCCCAAGCCAACTAGTGAGTTATAAAACCCTCCGACAGCAAGTCTGCATCAATGCCGACTTCCTGACCATGTGCAACACTGTATTGTGTTTGTTATGGAAGATGCTCCATATAAATAAGTTTCTGCGACATTGTATTTAGGATTAAATATATGCTTCTCAGTTTTCTAGAAAACAGTCGCGTTCATTTGATTGTAGTGCTGAATATTTACAACAGCTGTTACAAAATCCAAGCAGCTTCTAAACATCAGGGAGAAAAAGATAAAAGATATTTACAAAAAAAAGGAAAAGAAAAGCTACCAAAGAAGCTGAGGAGTAAGTTGTATTTCTATTTATTTTTTATATGTATATCAATTTATCAAGTTATTTCTTTTAATGAGAAAACCATAATATACAACAATTAAAGTAAACAATAGCAGCACAGATCAAATATAAGTGCTACAAATACATATGAAGAACATAAAATTTGGAGTCTTATTTTTCTCCATGGTTACGGAAAGTAGCGACAGTCCCCTTTTCTGCCTCAGAGAGGGAAGTTTGTCCCAAAGCTGCAGCTGTATTTATCCCCTTCACCTTGATGGCGGAGTTTCATCTAGCTGTGAGGGTGACCACAAACAGAATTACAGTCCACGGACTAGGAGTGGGTAGGGTCCGTTGTTGGAAAGGCCCATCGAGTGGGTCCTCTTTCACTGAGTTTCTACAGGAGCTCAGAACGGACAAATCAAACACTGGCTCTGTATAGTGTAGCTGTCACGTTGGCCACGGTAGTTCTCCTTCATGCTTTGCACACAGGAATAGTTACAGTTGGTCGCAATATGCGACCTAAGCAGCTAGATGCCCCTAAATCCTACGCACTGGAGCTTTAATTAGTATTGCAGGTTAAAAATACATGAATCTTTCAAGTAAAAATTTTGTATTGAATCCTCTATTTCCTCAGAGGATTGCACACCTTTGGTTTGCAAAGCTGATTTTTTTAAAAATAGATTTTGAAATTTTAAACTTGTTGGGTTGCAGTAGCACACTAAAGGACATTCTCTTTTTGCCATAAGATAAGAAGAAACCTGCCAATAAAGGACACAAACAAGAACTTCAGAATGCCTGACCTGTCACTGTAGTCGCCTCATTACCTTGTTTGTGTGCAGGTCACATGTCCAGGAGTGCTCCTGTCCAAGAAAAACGATATCTACCTCAGTGTGCATATCATGGGCCAGTACAGGAAGACTCCATGTTTGCCACCTGTGTTCCCTTTACGCTTCCAACACAAAATGGTGTTTGTCAAGGTGAGAATAATAACTTACAGAAGCAAGAGCTGTCTCCATTACTTAGGCACAAGATGTAGAATCATCATATGTCTGTGTCTTCTTTTGTCAGATATAGCAGCAGGGAGGACTAGTGCATATTTTTCCGATATCAGAAGAGATGCATGTCATGTCGTCATGTCACATCCCAGATCTTATGTTGGCTCCTATTAATACCTATCCATTGTACTTTTATCTACAAATGACAAAAGGGTCAATAAATCTCCATCCTAGTTTTCCGACTTCTCTTCTTGCATACACTGCAGGCTCTGACTGGCTTATTTTTTAAGTCGGAGAATTCATACCAACAACTCTCCAATTTGAACATGACTGCCCCAACTCTTGATAAAAGAGGCCATCTTTTCCCTGGGGAGAATGGCAGAGTTAGATACCGGGCTGTCTGCCTCATCTTGTTATAAGTATTGATTCGCTTTGTCTGTTCTCTGTTTTACCAGACTTTCCCCGGCGTTGTTGACCCTGCTGATGTAGCTGACCTCCTGGAAGGTAAACGGCCTTTTGGGATTTGCCTTCTCATTTCTTAGCCCTGAATCCTCTGCTATGCAAGCTTATAGGCTATTAGCTGTGATACTGATCATTAGCTCACAGTCTATTTGTGCTTTCCTTCCTCTTAGCTGACACAACATCTTTTGAGCTGATTCAGTTGGTGCCTCCAGGTACGCTTTCTGATGATGCCATATGGGCATTTTAAGTCCCCACTGTATCTAGTCATTACTCTGCAAAAAAGGATCTCTAACTTGAATTGTGTGTATGTGTGTGTTCCTGTTTACTGTCTGTCTGTGTGTGGTTTTTAGAGGGTGAGGTCCTAGCCATGATGGAGGAGAGCAGCAGAGATTTCCTGTATCCTGGTCCCAGACTGAGCTCCAGGGAAGGAGCTGCAGAGAGAGAGATACTGATGAAGAGATCTTCCTCCTTTCCTGTAGGCTCCTTTCCATCTACTCCTTTTATTTCTCTTTTAACCCTCCTTCTAAGACTTGCACCCTTACTCATCAAACTTCTAAGAATTGCACTTAAGAATGCTCCAAAGAGTCAACCTAAGAGTAAAAAAGTTATTCGCTGAGTGTGAGCAACAAGACACATTTATCAAGTGACTAATTCCTACCCACAGCAAAGTGTAAACGGAACCTTTAAAAGCAGGTCTCAAGTGATCACATGATTGATCACAGGTATGCTGTTTTCAGAGAGAGAACAGGCAATCAGAGATATTGATTTACCCTGCACCTGGGGCACGTTCAGTCTGAAAACGGTGTGCAACCTTTTGCTTTGGTTTCTTGTGTTGTTTCCTCAAAACAGTTTGCAATGGGTATGGAGGTACATTTTCTTTCATTAGGTGAGTGTGTTACTGGGTCTGCACCATTAGCATGCCAGCGACGCCTGTGGTGCACCAAGTAGGCGGAGTCTGCACACCATTTGACAGTTATCAGAGCTGGTTGGTACACCGTATCTGCTGTTAAATTTCAGCAGCAAGAGCAACGTTTACGTCACCACGACCACGTAGCTCACACAACCACAAACAAGTCAAGGGAGACTGATAAGACAGAGAACTCATACAGTTAACTAGGAAAACTACCATGGCTTTTGCCCAGTAGGCCAACATTGTTGTTTGTTTCGTCAGCTGACAACTATGTGGTTGCTGCTGCCGGCTGATAGCTTACACTCCTTTTGAACAGCGTTCCTGGCCCTCTCTGTTACATGTGAAGCGGTGCACTGACGCACTGAAATGGAGCAGACCCACTCAATCAGCAGCGATCTGTACATAGGAATCCGTTTTCACATCTGGAACCTTGATACGCGCCCTCGTTTGAGGACTTGGCTCAGATTCCGGAGTTACTCCTTAAGGAATGTGATCCCGTTTGATTCGGCGGTGGGAACCTCTTGCGACCACATGCCTTTGCTGACGTTGACCTCAGCAGGATTCGAGCCCTGGACCTTACGCATAACCATTACACTAGGGAGGCCCCCAGCGACGTGTACATAAATAAATGGCAATTAAACTGTTTGTGTTTATTTCACACTTGCTTTTGCAGTGTGCAGCGTAAAGCCCCTTTGAATTAAATTAAAACCCTCCTGTAGTGAAAGGCAGTGCACTTGCATACTACAGCAGGCTGTTCAACGCACCAGTGGTTCAGTCTAAATAAATGTTTTGCCACATTTTGTCAAAGCTTAAATTGCCCCTACCCATATCGTATACTATTTTAAAAAATCCCTACAGTTTGTTTCATGGTATGTTATTCTGCAAAAATGTGTATTTTAAAGAAGTTCTCTTTTGTGTGTGAAATCCTTAATATTTTTTGAGTAATTAACATGGAAATGAACAACAATCTAATGTGTTTGAAATATGTGTGTGTATATATAGGAATCTGGCTGTAATTAAAAACAAAATTCTTCTGGCGTTAGGTGAGTTACACCAGAGAAACACTGTAGAAACATGACGGTGTAACATGGCGGACTCTGGTAGAGGACCTGCTTCTTGTATGGATATGAGTCATTCAAAGCTAACAAAAAACCCAACCCAACAATGCTTAGTTTCAGATGCTTATACACTAGTGAAAACATAACTACGAATCTTATATTCCATTTATTCTGGTGCATCCCCCTAAATGCTACACACTTGTCCTTTAAGTAATTATTTTTAGAGATTTGAAAAATAGGTTTTGTTTTAAAGTTATGGATTAGGAGTAAAAGTGAAGGATTTTAATTTTATCTTTGATTTAAGAACAAAATGTTACCTTTCACAGTTTATTGCATTTCAGTGCATGCCATGCCCGCAGAGGTACCTGAGCTACTGCTGAATTAGTTAAAGGGGGGATGTCAGTTGATGCGGTGAAACGTTCATGTGTCAAAGCGACCCCACATTGTGCTCACTGTGTGATCTGGCTTGATTGGCACCAATATTACACGTGTCATTCACAGACTGGAGAAAATTTTTACTCTGTTTAAGTGAGTCCTAATCTCTGTGCACATAACAGGAGTCACTACCAAGATAACCAATTCGAAAGCACAGTTTTGTCTTGGACAACATGAAGTAATTTCTTCAAAATATAACAACAGCATTTTCCATATAGAGCTGTTGACTGTCTTTGCTATACACACAGAAAAAAATAAACACAGAACTTCGTCTCTTTTCTGTCACTCTACATCTCATCATTTTTGCTTTTCCCCCTCCTCTTCTTATATCATCTCTTTCTCTTCCCACCTCCTCAGTCCTCCTTTCATTCCTTCATCTCTCTGTGGCTGCGAGTTGCCTTTCTATCCTCCCCTTGTCCTCCGAGGCACTAACTGGCATATTTAAATGTCTTTAAACACCATTCCCCTCACCGTTGCTTTTATGTGTTTGTGTTTGAGGCCTACATAGCAATTTAGATGTCTCTTTCCAAATGCCATATTATTTAAACATCACTGGAGCCTTTCTCTTTTCTGCAATTTGTTTTTCTCAAGCCAGGAGTAGATTGAAGATTTGTGATTGTAAATTGGTGTTCCAGGCAGTGCTATTATCTGTGCGTTTGTCTTCATCTCCTTGTTGAAGGTGTTGTGTTTGTTCCTATTGTCTCTCTCTCTCTCTCTCTCTCTAGGGAATCTCCCCCAAAGTGGAGTTTGCTACAACATCAGTCATAGAAGAGAGTGACGGCAGAGACAGCTGGCCTGCCTCATCTGTAAGTGTGTCCTTTTATTACATCTCATAGGTCCATACGTACACACACATAGAGACACACAAACATACTGTGGCCAGGTCTTTAAATATGTTGTACCTCTAGTTTATCTGCTTTATGTCTGTTGCTGATTTGTAAAACACTCTGAAAAACAAACCTATTTTTTACACATACATTTTGTTGTCTGTTCATGGTCTTTCAAAACCAGCTTAATCAAAACCTAGGCAGTTAAAATCCATCAAAGTGCCACTCATAAGTCAAGCACACAGTGTGTTTACCAGCCTGTGTGACAGCTCCAAATGCTCCAATATTTGAACAGATCTGTGTAAGTGTTGACCAAAGCTAGAACAGTGAAGATTCATCTCTAGAGGGCTCTAATGAGTGGTATCACTTGCCATCAGATTTGTCTGTTTTCACCATACATACCCACCTTCTATTGTTGCCATGGCTACTGCAACTATCTATCCATACTGGCAGTGTTTCAAGGGTATCTGTTCTCTCCTTGTGAATGTAATTACGTGGAGGCAGATCTGTGATGCTGATATCAAGGCTTCTCTCACATCTCCAACTAGGTGGGACAATTTTTGTTACAGTACCAGTCATTCAGATATTTTTTTTACATTTACTATCCAAGATGAAGGTCACCTACATCTGCCACTGTGTCCTTGTGGATTTTAAGAGGTAACTGGGCCCAGCTGTGTAAAATAAAATTTTAGTTTGTGAACTTTTTGAATCGTCTTTTCCCTCCATCTCGTCTTTTCCTTGTATGGGCACTCCCAAGTTTTGTTTTACGACATGTTCCCATCTTCTATTGCAGTTTTTAGTGTAGCTGTTTTGAAAATAAAAAGCATTTTTATTTTTCCAGCAAACATTCTCTGGTTCCAGCTCTAAATTGTGATGATTTGCTTCTCTTCTTTGTCTAAGTTTTAGACTGTTAGTCAAATTTAAAAAAGCAATTTGGTGACATCACCTTGGGATTTACAAAGTTGTAATGAGCATTTTTTTTTTTCTTAGAGTTTTTCATTAGTCAGTAATAACTGTCACAGTAATTGATAATGAAAATAATCCTTCGTTGCAGCCCTGCTTAAGTTTCATCTACTCCTCCTTGGCCTCATGTAACACTGAATGTGTGTGTGTGAGGTGTGTACATACAGAGGTAGTTTCAGGTCAAATGATGCTCCAATTCTAGACTAAAAAAAGAGTGTTACTTAAAAAAAAAAGCGAGAATGGAAATCTTTCACAAACAGTCCTGTTTGTAACATATGATCCATCACACAGCGGTTGGCATGTTGTGCCAAAAACACTACCATGCATTTCCCAGGTGCAGTAACCTAAGCTAAGCTATTTGTTTAAATGGGATGTCATTGACAGCGAAGCAGATTGTCAGAGTGTTCTCCTGGCCCCTCAGGGGGATGTCTGGATCAGAGCACCGCTGTGGCTGTCAGACAGTAGAATTTCTCCATTTTCTCTCTCCTAATGGCTCCTCAGCATAGGCATTTCCCTGACTGCCAGCCCGCCCAGCTGACAAACCTTGTCCTATTTTAATAGAGATTTAGAGTAAGAGTAGCAACTTCCACAAAACCCTGTGAAACTCTGTGTGTAGTGATAAATATACACTCTTTTCGCAATGTCTTGCTCTTTCTGGTTCTCTTGTCCTTTGTTGATTGTCATCAATCTCAGTTGAATATCATTCTTAAATCCAAAAGTCACTTTTAGCCACTATAGCAGCCAGAGGTGGCAGTTTTGTTCGGTCTGACTGTCAGCCTGTCAGCCCACCACTTTGGTCCTGACTGAAATATCTCTACAATTGATGGATGGATAGCCATGGTGATCCCCTGACTCTTCCTTTTGCTCCACCAGCATGTCAAAAATGGGTCCAAATCTACTGGACGGATTGGTACAATATTTTGTATGGACATTAATTGTTCCAAGACGATGTATTTTAATGACTTTGATGATCTTCTGACTTTTCCCCACTTGCTGCATGAGGTTGACATTTATGTTTTTTTGTGAAATGTAAACAACTAATAGATTGGCTGTTCATCTAGTACCACCATCTTTAAAAATATAAAACTAATGACATTCCCATCAATGTCAGCCTCACTTTGTGTTTAGAGCTAATAAGCAAATATAATCATGCTAAAATACTAAACTAATGTGGTGATTAAGTAAAGATTACACCTGCTCAGCGTCAGCATGTTAGTATCATGGATGTGGTTAGCATGCTGAAGTTAGCATTTAGCGTAAACATGCTGCATGCTGTGGACATAGCTGCTAATCACATCAGACAGGCCTCAGTTGATGACGAGGAAACTGACTGACTCTCAGTGTCCGTCTAGTGACGAACTGACAGAAGAGCTGAGAGAAGTCAGAGATGGTGGTAGATGTGGGGGTGGGAGAGCATACTTTGCTTAATTTTATTAAATCAGACCAATCTCAAATGGCAACCTCGATGAGGATTTATTCATCATTTAGTTTCTCTTAAAAATAGTTTTAATGTTGTGTGATTTCCCTAATTAGCATTTAGATTATCTTTGTTTTACAGCCAGGTAATGCCTCTTTATCATATTAGACTGGAGATGGCCATCAAATGCAATTAACATTTTATCTTAACTTATTTATCCCCGGTTGGCATTACCCGCAGGAAGTGGGATATTGCATTGGAGAATGATGTTAGTGGCCATTAGAGTTATTGAAGTAATTCTGCAGAGGTTGTCTCCATGGCAGTGCCAACTGCGAGAGCTGTTGTTGTTGTAACACTTAAGCTGAATGATTTAGCTAATGGTTTAATGGTTTTGTCCAGGGAAAACAAGTCTGTGTCGAGAGTGAGAGCAGCTGCCTTAATGGTGAAAATGGCTGACGCTTGTGTAAAGTAACAACACTGTGGCCTGCGTAGAAATCTGAACTGCTGAGACAGATGTTAGGTGTCACCTCAAAATGGAGACCTGTGAGGGTGGTTTGACATGTCAGAAAAACATATGATATTTTTTATTTCTCTCTCTCATATTCTTTCCCTGCATTCCCTAGACTTGCTGTCTTTCTCCCTTGAGGACATCTTTAAACCCATCCACACAGACTTCACCAAAAAAGTCTTTGCCGTCCAGCAGGCATTGTTCCAAAATGCATGACACAAACTGTGTCTCTGGGAAAGGTGGGAAAGAAAAGTTAAATGCTGAGGCTACAATTACAAACTCTGGATCGTCCTCAACACCCAGACACTCCTCGTCCTCATCCCCATCCAGCCGACATCCCCAGAAAAACAAGAATGAAAGAAAGCACACTTGTAGAGTTTCTGTAGAGTCTGGCTACCAGCAGCCCACAGTTTCCTCAAGGACACGAGCCTTGTCCCCTTACACCCACCGCAAGATGTGCCAGCTTTCAGAGGACGCCAGACAGAGACTCAGCCATCTCCAGCTGGGGCCTCACCACTTCAGGAAGGAGACTGAGAGCCAGCCGCCCTTCTTGGTTAGTAACATTAGATATATTCCTCTGAACTGAAGGCAACTGACAAAAAAAGTGATGTGACGGTTTGTTTAATGCTAATAATACACGTGTTCAGCAGACAGGGGTTAAAATTAATGGGATCCTGAATTGATGTAGTTCAAACCTCAGTGGGAGCTTCCCAAAATTTAACATAATCTAGTGGGCAGATTAAGTGGAGGGCATAATAAGAGAGCAGTGTTAATCTTTTTACCTGAGCCGTTAATGGATTTTGACGTCATGAAAATGTTTCACTGTGTGCGCATGTAATACGGCCTATTATCCTCACTGAGGGGCTTGAGTGCGCTTTAATAGCACACATCCTGGATTTCGGCTGGTACACAGTTATTTGTTAACACTTTAATTACGGTTGTATCACTGCTATGAGATATTTACATATAAAAGGGAGTGATTTTCTGATCACACAGCCGTGGGGAATCTAAAGTTGATGGACAAGAACAACGCAGCCTCTAGTTCTGTGCTCCTCCCTCCCTCTGCTCCCCTTTGTATTCCTGCTTCTTCATTTACATCAAATCTAATCCTGAGGTATGAATATCAAATCCACTAGCATGCTGTTATTAAAAGAAATGATTAGGTAGAGAGTTGTTTGTTTTTGTCACACACATGAATGGAATTTACTAGAATACAACGGGCGTTTTATTAAAGAGAGGAGCGTGTTTTTTCCCGCTCTGGTTTTCCTGGGGGAATCTTCTGTCGACAATTAACCCTAGTAATTGAGAGTCAAGCTGCAATTAACAAATAGATACCTAATGAAGTAGCTTAGCCCCATGGTGAATGCATTATCAGAGCCTCAATTCCCTGTTTGTTTGTGTAGAGGGAAGCACACTCCCAACCCGTGCTCTTTCAGATAGGTGTTTTTTCTCTAAAATTTTGTGTCTTTGTCTGCTTTATGTCTTATTGTGATTTTCTCAGTGAAATAATTTGGGGTTGAGATGACAAATGGCTAAACAGTGAAAGTATTTGTGACAGCTTTTCTTTTATTCTGCACAAACCAAAGAAATGAAAAGACATTAGTGAATGTGATGAATGTATTATGTCGTTGATTTCATTTACGCAATACAGCAGACCAAACATTTTTCTGTTTTCTTTGCGGCATTTCTTATTTAAAGTTGGTAGATTGTGTGATTGATTAATATGTGAGTATCAGGATGCTGTTTGAAAGTGAAGAACAAAGTACTCCTGGCTAAGGGCCCGAGAGCCAAAACAACCTCACTGTGTTTTTACTATGTAGGCAGAACATTTCAAACTACAACAGTGTAAAGTTTATGATGATATTGTTTGACAGCAGATTATTTTTTTCTTTTGTGTTTTATCCCAGGTGTCTCGTTGCAGTAGTGCCTCTGTGATGGGGACTCCTTCCTCCTCTCCACAGAACAGTAGCATCCATCGACACTCTCTCAGCTTCAGAGCTGATCACACAGGTAGGCCTTCATGCTCACATGCAAAAACTAATATACATACACTGTTACACACAGGAGGCCATTGTAGGGGTGGGCGATGTATCGACTATTCTTGATGTATCGCGACTTATTCCACATGTGATATATATAAAATGACTATATTGCAAACCCCAAGTATAAATTGTTACGACATTTTTTTAAGCCACCGGGACACTTTGAGTCTGCGTTTCGGTTCTCTCGCTCTCTTCTATGGCTCTCTCCCTCTCACAGGCACATATACATAAAGAAAGACTCACGAACATGATACCTTACACACCCTCCTCCCATTCTGATCCACCTCTCCTCTGTGTGAGCAGGCAAGACGAGGCATGTTTTTATATCACAACTCCAGACCAAGATTTTTTGCGACCACGGGGCACTAGTGTGACTTGCACATATGTTAATATATGAACTGGAGAGCTGTTAGTTTGTTTCCAGTTTCCAGTGAAAAAATCATACACATTTAATGGCACTGCTGTAACAGTTTAACTTGATGAGTTTACCGATAGTGTGAGCTGGTGAAGTATGTGTTTTTGTACCCACGGGGCTCCAAACCACAACTTGCAGTTGCATTTTGCAACCACGGAGCACCACTGCGATTTGCAAATAGTATTGATATATGAAATGGGGAGCTGTTTGTTTGTTACCAGCTTACAGTGAATAAATCTTCATGTTTAATTTTGTGCTAACTGCTCACTGTGGACCGGAAACCTTTGAGTTCACAGCAAACACATCAACACTTGCAGCATGTGGCGAGCCATGTGCTGTAAAATAAAACCACCAGTGGTTTCACTTTGATTTATTTGATTACAACAATACCTCATTTTATTTTTAAACTTTATACTGACTGTAGTTCATTTAATAATTTTGTATTTCAGTTGTCTGCAGTAGTTTAGAGGAGATTTCAAAATATCGTGATATATATATCGTGTATGGCAATATAGCATAAACATTGCTGTATATTTGTGAAAATGTGTCTATTTTCTATACTGATTTGATGTCTTTGTGTACACCTTTTGTAACATGAAGTCTTTCAAAATGAATATTGGACTGCATTTTTATTTTTGGTTTGTTTGGTTTAGTTTTATTGAGGATAATAGCAATGACCATAAAATGGTGTCTGACCTCTTTATGTCGTAGTGTCATTATGATGCAAAGCTACATAAAGTATACAGCATGGATGTATTACGAAGACTTTGTACAGCGTTGGAGGCAGGACCTCGTTCATTCCTATGAAAGATGCTCAGTGGCGCATGATGTCAAAAACTTTCAATTTTCGCGTATAAAATTACCTGGATGGTTGGCACTGCTTTCACATCATTGGGCCCACAGAGCAGACGCATTAGAGACTTCTGCTGGCCAAGCCGCCTGCATTTGGTTTAGGCCTCCACTAACTTGAATGGGGCTAAAGTAATTTAATCATGCCGTTCTTCTAGACCATGTGATATCTGACCGAATCGATCAAATTAGATAGTAAATCTAGTCATTTTGTGGGGTTTGTGATGCTCAAAAAAGGTATCCACTGATTTACAGACGTCTCTTTTACAATGTAAGTGAATGGGAAAAGTCTTTGGGCTCAATGGCTTCCCATGACTTGTTGTAATTCCACTGTTCGGCCACTACGAACATTGGCTTCAAAGCCTGGTGCACTTCCTTGGAGTCTGGGTGGTGCATGAAGCCAAAAAAGCTTGATTTCCATGGTAATTAATTACCCTGATCTTCCACATCGTGGGGTTCATAGAGCAAGCGTACTAGAGCTCTACGGTGCCGGATCAGCTAACTTCTGCCAGCGGAGTGGCTAACTTCTGGCTTAGTCCTTCACTAACTTGAATGGGGATAAAAATGATTTTATCATGCCGCTCTTCTTGACTTGACTTTCGGAATGTTATCGGACCGAATGGATCAAATCCCTAAAGTAAAAACAATAATAGGGGTTATCATGCTTCATATCATCATGTGACGGTCCTAGATGTTGTAATGCCACGTTCGGCTACTATTAAGAATTAGCTGTTCCTGGGGATTTGGTATACACAGAAAGCATGCCTGTTTACAGCTGCCCCTTATGCAGGGCAAGTTTCACTTACACCTGCTTATGTTTGCAGAACAAACTCTGCTTCTTATTCAAATGAAGAACTGTAGATGTAACACAGTCCAAAAGCTGAGTTTTCTGTTTTCACAAAACTTTTAACTTGTCTTTGTCATTGTAGATTCCTCTCTCCTGGGGAGTTACAGACCAAGAACAGCCAGAGTAAGTCTAATTATAACATTTCAAACCAGAGAGAGCCAGACTAACCAAATTATATATTCACACTGTTTTAGACATTTTGTTCTTAGCAAAGTATCCTGAAGTGATTCTAATGAACTATTTTTTATCTGTTCTAATCTTCTCATTCTTTACACTTTTACTGGACATTTTCTTAATTTTGTGAACAAATGTCCAGAAAAACTTAACTTAACTTAAACCCCTGTTGCCCTGTGACCTCTTTCAGGTGAAATCAGGTTCTGTGAGGGTCCAGTCGTCTCCAGAGACACACTCAAGACTTGAAGCCCAGACCAAAAGCCCTGAGAGCAGTGCTGCCTTAGATCAGTCCACACTGACCATGTCCAACTGCAGAAGTCCTCTAAATCTCAGCCAGTCCCTCAGAGAAAGGTAAACGTTATAGATAATGCAACCCTTTCCCTCGACCTGACCTTGAAAATACCAGAAAGTTCTTCAAGTGTTTTTGTAAAATGATATGTTAAAATAAAAACCACTTTAATGGGAAAAAAGAAAGACCAAAAAGCAATTTAGCAGCATGATAATCAATGTAACAGCCACAAAATGTGATCTAAACTTTTATATGTTTTATTGGGAGAACCTAAAATGTTCTTTTTCTGACTTTTCTGGCCACAGAACCAGCTGATTTTGTTCACACTCACACCAAAGCAGGAAATAACATAATCCTCTTTATTTGTGGTGTTTGCCCTGAATATTTCCTGATCCATCTGTGCAAATTATTGGTGTTTGCCCAAAAGATCTTAAAAGCAAAAGAGGCACCTGTATGAGTTTCCAATTACAGTATATGGCAAACACATGGCAATCCCATGAGATGTTAGTCATACACTGCCGCTGCTTTGTGTGTGCGTATGTGTGCCAGCTCATACACATCCAATCTTTAATTTTGATCAGACTCGACAGGCAGGATGAATTCCCCTCCACCTTTTAAATTACAAAAGCTGATGTCTTGTCATGTTTGTTCATTACTGAGAGAGGAGGCAGAGAGAAGGGAAAACAAAAGAGGAAAATGGTATTGATTTGTGTTTCAGCTTGAGTCTGATGCATTTGACCCGATGCACGCTTTAATACATTCAGAGAGACCTTGTCATCGATCACGGCAGCTGCGAGTTGAACACACCAACGCGACCGTTGTTCCGCTTTGTTTGTTTGTTTGTTTCTGCTCTCCTTTCCCCTTCCCCTCTGCTCAGTCCATAAGTAAACATTAAAATCAATAGACAATCTTAAACTGCAAAGTAAATTGTAGGAAATGAATGATACTTTTCTCTCAATTGAAAACGCGACAGGAGTTGCAGGGTGGGAGATTAGAGCAGGCCTTTGTAGATTCCCTCCAACAGGGAGAGGGGCACGTCTTACCACAAATCTTTGATCTATAAAGAAAATGACAGATGCCAGTGGCAACGTTTGCTCCCTAAGCCCCGAAGTCTCAGTCTATTCATGTCTCTGGATGATTTGTCCTTGATGACTTTTTGAAGCAGGTAGCGAGTTTATCTGATTACAGATGAAAAGCTTCCATTCCCTCACCGCGAGCCAGGCCAAGACACCAGCCAGTCAGTCACACAGTCATCACCCCTCCACTCCCAATAAATAGATGGGGATGAGAGGCAATACTGAAATTTATTACTGTTCACTTCCGTCTGTCTGTCAGTGCAAGATTTCATAACTGCCTGTGGCCAACTCGCAGACTCATTTATATTGTATTGATGAAGCACATTTATGCCTCCAGTTCATATGCACCATTGGTTCTGTCAATTCTGGAATTACTTTTATTTTTTCCACTAAAGGTTGAATATAGAGGAAAAATGAATGTTTTGATGGAGGAAACAGTATGTTGTTGTACACAGTGTACTGGTAGTTTCATCTTGGCATCAGCTCTTACATCTTGTGTTGTGTTACAGCACAGACTAGTGGACAAAGGGTATACCTGTGACAACCTCTTGAAAAAAGACAGGCATTGTTTGGAAGTTAGATGATTTAGATTTTGATAATCAATGAATTTTTAAAGTCATTTTCCAAGCAAAAAAAAAATCTGGATACAGCCTCACTAATGTGTGGAATTGCAAAATTTCTGTGTTTTATATTATTGAAATCCAGTATCTTCTTTTAGAGTCATGATTACATATCATATATAATTTGAAAATAAACAAGATAAGATGCCTTCATTTACATTTATCATTACTTTTGTATGACCTTCTTATATACTATATTATGACATTTATACTATGACATTTGTATGTACTATACTATGACATTTTTGATATTTTTATGTCATACTGTACTATAACATTTTTTAACATACTATACTGTGACATTTTTATATCATATTATATGATGACATTTTTATGTCATACTATACTATATTTTTGACATTTTTACGTCATACTATACTGACATTTTTGACATTTTTATGTCATACTGTACTATAACATTTTTTTAACATACTATACTGTGACATTTTTATATCATATTATATGATGACATTTTTATGTCATACTATACTATGATATTTTTGACATTTTTACGTCATACTATACTATGACATTTTTGATATTTTTATGTCATACTGTCCTATAACATTTTTTAACATACTATACTGTGACATTTTTATATCATATTATATTATGACATTTTTACGTCATACTATACTATGACATTTTTACGTCATACTATACTATGACATTTTTAATATTTTTATGTCATACTATACTATAGCATTTTTTAACATACTATACTGTAACATTTTTATATCATACTATACTATGACATTTTTAATATTTTTATGTCATACTGTACTATAACATTTTTTTTAACATACTATACTGTGACATTTGTATATCGTATTATATTATGACATTTTTACGTCATACTATAGTATGACATTTTTGACATTTTCATGACACACTATACTAGGACATTTTTTTGACATTTTTATGTCATACTGTACTATAACATTTTTATAACATACTATACTGTGACATTTTTTTTTAAATACTGTGACATTTTTATATCATATTATACTATGACATTTTTACGACATACTATTCTATGACATTTTTGACATTTTTATGTCGTACTATACTATGAAATTTTTGACATTTTTATGACATACTATACTAGGACATTTTTTTTGACATTTTTATGTCATACCATACTGTGACATTTTTATATCATACTGTAGTGTGGCTTTTGATGACATTTTTATGGCTTACTATTCTAAGGCCTTTTAAAAAAAAGAAACTATGGCATACTATGACATTTTTACCTTTTTATTCAACTATGCTATGAACTTTTTTGTGGTATACTTTTATGACACACTATTCTATGAGTTTTACTTTGACTTACTATGTCAGTCCTCTTCGATGCAGGTATATGTGACTCTAACTCAGTTAAGTAAGTTCATTATGTTTTTTAGATGTCTTTATTTGGTGTTTCTTTTCTTTAGGCTTCAGACCCATCAGCTCAGTCCATCCTACAGCGAGCAGATCCACAGCAGAGTCCAGAGGATTCTGCAGACACACAAAACCACCTGGGACCACCACCAAGTGACCTTTGACCTTTGACCTGATCTGCCCACAAGGTGACCAAACAACTGAGTTTCCAATACAAAGACTATTCAGTGTTAAACCAATCACTGTAGTAATGCATACTTTAAATTCAAACTCTGTAGGAGAGGATGCACACAGAACACATTAACACACCTTCTTAACTTCACAATTTTATCATTTAGAGAGTCAAAACATCTCACATGCATGTCTTCATTTCTCTCTATTTGACGTTCATTTAAATTTAAAACCTTTCTGAGCCGTGTTTGTCGTTGTTACCCTTTGAAAAAGCAGGAAATTTGCAGGGGTTACATTCAAAAGCATAGCAGCACTACCTCCCTCCGACCCAAAAAAAATGCCCCGATGATGTAACCAAACAGAGACATTGTTGCATTTCTCTAAAGCTGTGTGTGAAATTGGCTCGGGTATAAAGAAGCAACATTTTGTGTGTGTGTGTATGGGAAGAAGACATGGTGGATGCAAGCTGCAGCTGTTAAGGGCTCATCTCTCACAACACAAAAGACAGACAAGAAGGTAGCCAAGAGCCACCGCTGAGAACCAGCAGCTACAATAGACTGAAGAGATGCAAGAGAGAGGAGGAATAAAAGTAATCCTGGATGAAGAGCAGGAGACCCCAAAAAATCAGCCTCAACATAAATTACTACAGTTATTCAGATCCATAGTGTTCAAGTGAAAGAGTGTTTGTTTGTGCTTATCAGAGCTCATCTGCTCATGAACACTTCACCTGTGTGACAGTGTTTCATTCAATCAAAAGAGCTAAATAACATCTTTTATAAAATGAAATACAGCTGTGTTATGTGCTCTCTTCATAGTTGTACCTGCAAATTAATTTATTTCTGAATGAAACCAAATATAGAACATGTATTTATTCTGCAGGAGGGATTTAGTAATATAGTGAATAATGATAGTCTCGGACTTTCGGCGATGCTGTGGGTACGCTTTAACTAATGTACAACCGGGATTAAAAAGCTAAACTCCAATCATGTTCCTGTCTCTGACTCATATTGGCCAAGAGTTCAAGAAGCTACAATGCAAAACTGTACTTCTCTTTACATGTCAGTTTTTGTAGCCTGCATCTGCTTCTTTGTCTTTAATACCAGTAACTATGTCTGAAAACATGACATAATTGAACTTCCACTGGCCCACTTTGTTGGAAATATTATGTCATTTTTTCAACATAGTATACTATGACCTTATTTGACATACTGTACCATGACTTTTTTTATGACATAAAATACTATGACCTTATTTGACATACTATGATTTTTTTCGTCATGCTTTTCTATAACTTTTTTTGACATACTATTTGTAACTTTTTTCATCATACAATACTATGACCTTTTTCATCATACTATACCATGACTTTTTTTCAACATAGTATGTTGACTTACACTATGACATTTTTTCATGGTTTTGGACGACATGCTATACTATGACTTTTTTTCATGATTTTGGACAACATGCTATACTATGACATTATTTTCATGATTTTGGACGACATGCTATACTATGGCTTTTTTTCATGATTTTGGACGACATGCTGTACTATGACGTTTTTTCATGATTTTGGACGACATGCTATACTATAGCTTTTTTCATGATTTTGGACGACATGCTATATGACGTTTTTTCATAATTTTGGACGACATGCTACAAAAATGCTATATGTTTTTTTTTATTATTTTGGACGACTATGACGTTTTTTCTTCATGATTGTTGACGACGAGCTTTTTTTCATGATTTTTGACGACATTCTATACTATGACATTTTGTCATGATTTTGGACGACATGCTGTACTATGACGTTTTTTCATGATTTTGGACGACATGCTATACTATAGCTTTTTTCATGATTTTGGACGACATGCTATATGACGTTTTTTCATAATTTTGGACGACATGCTACAAAAATGCTATATGTTTTTTTTTATTATTTTGGACGACTATGACGTTTTTTCTTCATGATTGTTGATGACAAGCTTTTTTTCATGATTTTTGACGACATGCTATACTATGACATTTTTTTCATGATTTTGGACAACATGCTATACTGTGACTTTTTTTTCATGATTTTTGAGGACATGCTATAATAAGACTTTTTTTCATGTTTTTGGACGACATGCTGTTATATATTTTCTTTTATGATTTCGGATGACTGACATTTTTTCTTCATGATTTTGGATGACATACTATACAGTGACTTTTTTCATGATTTTGGACGACATGCTATACTATGACACTTTTTCATGATTTTGGACGACATGCTACAAAAATGCTGTAATGTTTTTTTTATTATTTTGGACGACTATGACGTTTTTTCTTCATGATTGTTGATGACATGACTTTTTTTCATGATTTTTGATGACATGCTGTACTATGACGTTTTTTCATGATTTTGGACGACATGCTGTACTCTGATGTTTTTTCATGATTTTGGACAACATGGTATGCTATGACTTTTTTTCATGATTTTGGACAACATGCTGTACTATGACTTTTTTTCATGATTTTGGACAACATGGTATGCTATGACTTTTTTTCATGATTTTGGACGACATGCTACAAAAATGCTGTAATATCTTTTTTTTTTTGGACGACTATGACGTTTTTTCTTCATGATTGTTTACGACATGAGCTTTTTTTCATGATATTTGACGACATGCTATACTATGACGTTTTTTCATGATTTTGGACGACATGCTATACAATGACTTTTTTTCATGATTTTGGACAACATGGTATACAATGACGTTTTTTCATGATTTTGGACGACATGCTATACTATGACGTTTTTTCATGATTTTGGACAACATGGTATGCTATGACTTTTTACATGATTTTGGACGACATGCTATGGCTTTTTTTCATGATTTTGGACAACATGCTACAAAAATGCTGTAATATCTTTTTTTTTGGACAACTGACGTTTTTTCTTCATGATTGTTTACGACGAGCTTTTTTTCATGATTTTTGACGACATTCTATACTATGACATTTTTTCATGATTTTGGACGACATGCTATACTATGACATTTTTTCATGATTTTGGACAACATGGTATACAGTGACATTTTTTCATGATTTTGGACGACATGCTATACTATAACGTTTTTTCATAATTTTGGACGACATGCTACAAAAATGCTATAATATGTTTTTTTTTTTATTTTGGACAACTATGACGTTTTTTTCTTCATGATTGTAGATGACGAGCTTTTTTTCATGATTTTGGACGACATGCTATACTGTGACGTTTTTTCATGATTTTGGACAACATGGTATACAGTGACATTTTTTTCATGATTTTGGACGACATGCTATACTATGACGTTTTTTAATGATTTTGGACGACATGCTATAGAATGACTTTTTTTTCATGATCTTGGACGACATGCTATACTATGACATTTTTTCATTATTTTGGACGACATACTATACTACGACGTTTTTTCATGATTTTTGAGGACATGCTATACTATGACGTTTTTCATGATTTTTGAGGACGTGCTATACTAATACATTTTTTCATGATTTTGGACGACATGCTATACTATGAATTTTTGGACATACTATACTATGACCGTTATGTAGACATATTTTGACGTTTTTTTCAACACTTTACTATGCCTCATTTTCGACATACTATACTGAGTTTTTCTTTGACATATGTCGACCTTTTGTTTAACATACTATACTATGACCGTTTTTTCAACATACTATACTATGACTTTGACATACTATGGCGTTTTTTCAACATACTTTACCATGTATCTTTTTAACATACTATACTACAGTATGACCGTTTTTTGTTTTTGTTTTTTGACACTGCCTTTTTCTCGACATACTACACTATGACTGTTTTTTGGCAAACTATACTATGACTTTTTTTGGCATACTGTACTATTGACTTTTTTTCTGCATACTATACTATGACTTTTTTATGCATTTTTTTACATCAAGGTAGCACAAATGCAATTTGAATATTCATATACATACCATGTTTAAAAATATATTCCATTTTAAATATCAGTATTACAATGTAAATTACATAAAGTGAGTGTGCCCTGAAATGTTCATATTAGCAGCAGTGATACATTTCCAAATATTCATGTTTAATGTGCTGCTTATACTTCAGCCAAAGTCCGTCAGTTTCCTAAATACATTTAGTGTTTTTCTTTTATTCCCTTGATTTTGTGATCATAGTTTAAGATCATCTTCCATTGTTTTCAGAATTACTAAAACAGCAACATAAATAGTGTGTAGGTTTTAAGGGCATCTCTTGCCAGAAATGGAGTGTTCATGGCATGATTTCATTAGTCAAAAAATGAAATTGAAGAATTGTCACTATCCCATCATAGTGACGTGGGGAGCAGGCTCTCTTCTACAGTAGCCTAGAATGGACAAACCAAACACTCACTTTTTGTATTTTTAATTTAATTTTATATACTTTATTAATCCCCGTGAGGGGAAATTCAATTTCTTTCACTCTTTTTGTCATTAACACACAGGTCCGAAAGACACACACATGCACAAAGTGGAGAGATGTCAGAGTGAGGGGGCTGCTTTGGTCAGGTGCCCCGAGCGGTTGGGGGGTTCGGTGCCTTGCTCAAGGGCACCTCGGCAGTGCCCAGGAGGTGAACTGGCACCTCTCCAGCCACCAGTCCACGCTCCATATTTGGTCCGGACGGGGACTCGAACAGGCGACCCTCCGGTTCCCAACCCAAGTCCCTATGGACTGAGCTACATTGCCTGGAGGCCACCGTAGGTTTTCCTACATGCTTAGAAATGGAGAGTTAAGGGGAGGGGTATTCAGTTGGTTACAAGCTGCAATATAAGCACTAGATGCCACTAAATCCTACACACTGCTTCTTTTGAACTTGTTAAATATGTGAACTGAATGTATTAGAAATGTTGCCCCTCAGCATGACTCTATACATCATTCTATAGAAAGGATCACCTCATTTGTCTGTCTTAATCATAAGATGACATGGTAATATTTCATCCAACAAGAAATGTTACAAGCCATACTTTAAGGATGTGATGAGTTTAATTTACAAGATGCTTTACAGACATCGGTGCCAGTCAAAAGTACTGTTACATTAATCTGATTCATGTATATTTAAAAAGACTGATTACTGTGCAGCAAAATCTTTGGAAGGTTAAAAAGACACTTCTTGTCAGTGTGAGCAGGTACACGTCCCTGGTAACTGTACAAAACATGACTATTTTTGATATGATTCAAGAATCCAAGTCCAGCAGTCTATAATATCAGTATCTATGAAAAGCCACTCAGTCAGTGCTCATCACATGAAGTCTTCAGATTTACTTCTTATGGAATTTATTCTTTTTCTTGTTCCTCTTGCCAGCTCCTTGTGCTGCCTTCTCTGCCACTATGTGCTGGAACTTCTTTTTGTTTTTCCTGTAAGAGAAGAGGAAAGTACATTTTATGTCTTCAGTGATGAAATACATCTACACACACTTGACAATATACTGTGTAGCAAACTATTACTGCACGATGTGCCCACACCCTGTATTTATAGCCACAGTGTGTTTTTATCATTTGTTTTGTTCCTTTTCTCATACAGCATTATGCAGGTTTACCATAAGTGCTGTGGCTTTAAAATGTATTCTGTCACCCATCAGATGATAAATGTCAAGTTTATCATGGTTACATACTGTATTTTGATAGCCATTATAAATACTGTGATACAACAGGTTTGAAATGTGGTACCTAGTATAGATTTGACTGTACATCACCTCAGCTGTCAATATACGGTCAAACCATCAGTCAGTTTTACTGTTGAATCACTGAGATAATAAAGACAAATCCAGTCAAAGTGTTAGTCTGTGTTTTCATTTCCACTTACTGTCTGAACTCAGCATCAGACAGCAGCTCCTCCACCATGGTTCTCTTCCTCTCCTTCTTGGGAATACGGGAATGATAGAAGTCAACTGCGCTGTCCACCACTGTGCCAACCTGTGAGCACATACAAAAAAAACAATTCCCCATGACATACTATGCTATTAAGTTTATTTCGAAACGCTATACTATGACTTTTTTTTTGACGTACTATACTACTACTTTTTTCCGGCATACTATACTATGACTTTTTTTCGATATACTAAACTATGACCATTTTGTCATACTATGATATTTTTTTGACATACTATACTATGACCTTTTTCGACATATACTAGGACCGTTTTTCATCATATTATACTGACTTTTTTTGACAAACTATACTATGACCGTTTTTTTGACATACTATACTATGACTTTTTCTCAACATACTATACGATGACTTTTTTTGGCATGCTATACTGACTTTTTTGACATACGATACTATAACTTTTTTTCCGGCATACTATACTATGACTTTTTTTCGTTATACTATACTATGAACATTTTTTCAACGTACTATACTATGACCTTTTCCAGAATACTATACTATGACTTTTTTTTCGTTATACTATACTATGACCATTTTTTCGACATACTATTCTATGACCTTTTTCCGGCATACTATACTATGACTTTTTTTCAACATACTATACTACAACTTTTTTTCAACATACTATACTATGACCTTTTTTCGACATACTATACAATGACTTTTTTTGTGGCATACTATACCATGAGCGTTTTTTCGACATTCTATACTATGACTTTTTTCGACATACTACACTATGGCTTTTTTTTTTGGACATACTATTCTATGACTTTTTTCCAACATACAGTACTATACTATGACCGTTTACTATACCATACCTTTTGTCATACTTTACTATGACTTTTTTTTCAATATACTAAACTATGACCTTATTTGATATACTATACTATGACCATTTTGTCATACTATGACATTTTTTGACAAAGTATACTATGACTTTTTTTTCCGAAATACTATACTATGGCTTTTTTTTTTGGACATATGGCTTTTTTTGACATATTCTATGGCTTTTTTCAACATATACTAGGACCGTTTTTTCGACATACTATACTATGACTTTCTTTGATATGCAATACCGTGATTTTTTTCATCATGCTATACTATGACCTTTTTTTTTACATACCATACTATGACTTTTTTCGACATATACTATGACTGTTTATTCGTCATACTATACTGACTTTTTTGACATACTATATTATGACCGTTTTTCAACGTACTATACTATGACTTTTTTTTTGACGTACTATACTACAACTTTTTTTCTGGCGTACTATACTATGACTTTTTTTTTGACATACTATACTATGACTTTTTTTTTGACATACTATACTATGACTTTTTTTCCGGCATACAATACTATGACTTTTTCCAGCATACTATATTATGAGTTTTTATTTGACATACTATACTATGGCTTTTTTTTTTTTTTTTTTTTTTACATACTATACTATGGCTTTTATCGACATATAGCCTACTAGGACCGTTTTTTCGTCGTACTGTACTGACTTATTTCGATATACTACACTATGACTTTTTTCCCGACATACTATACTAGGACGTTCTTTGACATGCTATACCGTGATTTTTTTCGTCATACTATACTATGACCATTTTTTTGACATACTATGACTTTTTTTTTCAAAATACTATACTATGACTTCTTTTTCATCATACTATACTATGAATTTTTTCAACTTACTATACTATGACTGTTTTTCAACATACTATACTATGACTTTTTTTGACATACTATACTGACTTATTTCGACATACTACACTATGACTTTGTTTTTCGACATACTATACTATAACGTTCTCTGACATGCTATACCGTGATTTTTTTCGTCATGCTATACTATGACCATTTTTTTGACATACTATGACTTTTTTTCCGACATACTATACTATGACTTTTTTTGTCCGACATACTATACTATGACTTCTTTTTCATCATACTATACTATGACTTTTTTCAACTTACTATACTATGACCGTTTTTTCATCATACTATACTGACTTTTTTGACATACTATACTATTTCCTTTTTTTGGCATACTATACTATACTATACTATACTATGACCTTTCTTCGACATATACTATGACCGTTTTTTTCGTCATACTATACTGACTTTTTTGACATACTATACTATGACCTTTTTTTTCGACAAACTATACTATGACTTTTTTCAACATTCTATACTATGAAAAAAAGTCATAGTTTAGTATGTCGGAAAAAAAGTCAGTATGGCGAAATAACGGTCAACTTACTATACTATGACCGTTTTTTCGATATACTAAACTATGACCTTATTTGACATGACCATTTTGACATATTATGGCTTTTGTTTGACATACTATACTATGGCTTTTTTCGACATATACTATGACCGTTTTTTCGTCGTACTATACTGACTTTTTTGACATACTATACTATGACCTTTTTTTCGACATTATACTATGACTTCTTTTTCTTCATACTAAACTATGACTTTTTTTCAACTTACTATACTATGACCGTTTTTTCGATATACTATACTATGACCATTTTGTCATACAATGCCTTTTTTTGACATACTATACTAAGACCTTTTTTGACATACTATACTATGACCGTTTTTTCATCATACTATACTGACTTTTTTGACATACTATACTATGACTGTTTTTTTTTACGACATAAACTATGACTGTTTTTTTGACGTGCTATACTTTGACCTTTTTTTCGATATACTATACTATGACTTTTTTTCAACATACTATACTATGACTTTTTTTCAACATACTATACTATGACTTTTTTTTCAACATACTATACTATGACCGTTTTTTCATCGTACTATGACCTCTTTCGGCATACTATGCTGACTTATTTCGACATACCATACTATGACTTTTTTTTTGACATTCTATACTATGACTTTCTTTGACATGCTATACCGTGATTTTTTTCGTCATATACTATGACCGCTTTTGCGACATACTTTACCATTACTTTTTTTTTTTACATACTATACTATGACCGTTTTTTCGACATACTATACTATGACTTTTTTCAACATATACTATGATGTTTTTTCAATCATACTATACTGACTTTTTTGACATACTATACTATGACCGTTTTTTCCCCCCGACATACTATATTTCCTTTTTTTGACATATACTATGACCGTTTTTTCGTCATAGTATACCGACTTTTTTTTTTGTTTTTGTTTTTTTTACATACTATATTTTGACCTTATTTTCGACATACTATACCATGACTTTTTTTCAACATACTATACTATGACCGTTTTTTTTTTTTTTGGACATACTATACTAGGATTTTTTTCATCATACTATACTGACTTTTCTGACATAGTATAGTATTTTTTTTTACATACTATATTATTTTCTTTTTTTGGCATACTATACTATGACCTTTTTTTGAAATACCATACTATGACCTTTTTTGACATATACTATACCATGACCTTTTGCCTCTTGTGCCCTTGCCTCACATAACAGTCATTTATTGACATACTATACCGTGACCTTTTTTAGACATACTATACTACGACATATTAAATGATATACTATACTATGACCTTTTTAGAGGCACTGCAGATGGGCTGTGGTTGACCAGGGAAAGAATATGGAGTGAAACAAAGTTAAACAAATGTGATTTATGCAGGGAAAATAAACAACCAACTGTTTGCTGATGCTACTCTGCTGACCTTTATTTCACAAAAATTCAACATGGATCGTTTTTCATAAGATCCTTCCCCAATTATTGATAATGTCTGGTAAAAAAAAATTGTGAGGCGGGGGACATTTCAAGGCGAACTATGACATTTGTTGTGTTTTTTTCTTTGTTTCTTTCTTTTTTTTTAAACAAGCGACAGTTCTCTCTCCTTTTAACCCAGATTTTTAATGTCAGTGTGTTCTCATTAGATGCTTTGCTGTTACACTGGAAATTAATGTCAATTGGTGGCAAATTTTATATTTATCATAATATAAAATAATCAGTATCAGTGCATTATTGGGGGTGAAATGTTGATACTTTATGAATATTGGGAGTACTTGTACTGTCATGGCCATGTGAGCCCTTCCTTACTGAAGAGGATTTTTGAGGAACAGCTGACTCGTTTATTTACTAACCTGAAAATATTTGGGAAAGCCATCTCTGTCGTTCTTCTTGTAGAACCTCTTGGGATCCATGGAACCTCTCATCTTTAGGACTTGGAGATCTCCTTTCAGCTCCTGAGTGATCTCGGGGGCTTTCATATTGAACCAACCATCTCCTGTTGATTTTGCCCTCTCCGCCTGGGAAAAACAGTGATTTCAATTATTTAAAAAGTGTTGTAAAAGCTTTTGGAGCACAGACTAGAAATAAAAACTGTTGCTGTACTGTATTTATGATGACTACATGTTTAAGTTTTTGTGATTTAAGGGAAGTCCGTGTCCTTATAACTGACTCCACAAATAATATGTGATCCATGTGATAAAACTTTAGAAGACAGTAGCACAGTGAGTCTATAAACCAAAGCATAACTTTGTAAAACTTACTCTGTGTTTTAACTTTAAGGCTTGTTTGGATTCACTGTACGGAGGCACAGCATCCTTCTTTTCAAAGTCTGGTCCCATCACACTCTTCTTCATCACCTGTGGAAAACAACAAAAACTGCAACACTGCAAAGCACCAAACTCCATCAACGCCCCACTACTCAGAGATAAAAGGCCAAAGTCACAAAGGACTGGAAAGAGACCATGAATAACACCATCTCAGGTGTTATTGGATTTACTCGTCCTTGCATAACTATAAAGTTCATTATTCATTCTGCATCACAGATCACCTTCAAAAGGGAAAAAAATCAATCACTTATTTACCTCATCTTGGATCCTCTTTTCCTTTAGTTTTTGCAGCGAACTGGAGACAGGTTTTGATTTGCTGCCATCAAAATTGATGTATAAACCCCCGAGCTCCTTCACTCTGATGCCAGGGTCAATACGGCTGGACAACTCTTTCCTGAAACAAATTGGCAAAGAGAAAATTCTTCAGGAAGAGCTGTCCTGTCTCATTTCTCACCTCTGCACACAGTTATAATGATAATATATAATAATAATGAGTGTGGCTGAACTGTCTTTATGTGCAGAGTTCTGAAAGTCCGGAAATATTGTATTTTTTTCCTAATCCAAAATCCCAAGAAAAGACCAAAACCAAGGTCAAGAAGAGTATTAAGGGACAGACTAACACATTGCTGGTTTTGGTCTTCATGTGGAATTTGTTGAGGATAAGAAAAAAATAGAATAACACCAGCCCTTTAGGATCCATCTTTCTGCAGAACCAGCTATATTAATTTACAGACTTTGACTTATTTCTGCACACAGTGAGTCTCTCCACTGGTTGATTTGAGTTTAAAAAATTGAACTACATATTTGTAAGTTACTGGTCACGATTTGTGTCTTCAGAAAGAGCAAAAGGGTTGAGTGCCACAGACACCAACAGAAAGTGTTGTGAAACAGACACTGAAATTAGGCTTTTAAAGGAATAGTTTGAAAATTGGGATAGATGCTTAATGTCTTTCCTACAAAGAGTTAAGACGAGAAGACCAATGCCAGTCTTATCTTATGTCATATCCAAAAATCTGAAGCTTAGCAAAACATAAAGACTGGAACTAGGGGAACAACAGCTAGCCAAAAATGAAACTTCATCTGCATCTCTTTTGTTTAATTGGCACAAACACCAAAGTTTTTATTTTGTGATGTTGTGAGACAATCAATTACTTTGCACTGCAGCTGGATTCTCGAGATATCACGACATCTCGCGAGATTCCAACTTGCCAGACTTCAAGTAATGAGTCAGTGGTTTGGACCAATCAGCATCCTGTGAGGAGCTACCGGCAGCTATGGGCGTGGTTTAGATATGTGTGACAACACAGAGAGGCAATTGTTGGTACAAAACAACAAGGGTGGCTCCTAAAGAGGTTAGCATAGATGCCACAGTAGCAGGGCTCGACACTGCGAGCGTTTCACTCGCATTTGCGACTAAAAATATGTGTGTGCGAACTGTAAAAAATATTTAGGGGCACATGTGCGCATAAAAAAAATCAGCCGAAGCAGCCTATATTTTTGTCAATAAAAAAATATGATAATCTAACCGCAAATGTTGGAGGAACTCCAGCCGCCTTCCCTCTTCCCCGTGTGACACGGTTATGGGCGGTTTTCCAAGCCACTGTCGGCACAATGAATATAAGTCCCACTGTCGGCAGCGTGGAAATAAGTCAAAGTGTGGAGGAAGCGGCGGACCTACGGGGAAGCCTGCTCCGTTCTCCCCGCAGTTAGGGACCGTTCTCCACGGCCAGGCTGTCGGCTGGGTGGAAATAAGTCAAAGTGTGGCGGAGACGAGGGACCGGGAAAAGCGGCGGACCTCCGGGGAAGCCTGCTCCGTTCTCCCCGCAGTTAGGGACCGTTCGCCACGGTACCGCTGCTGGGCAGGGTGGAAATAAGTCCTGCAGAGTTTCAGAGGACCTGGAGAATGTTTTAGGATAGTAATAACATTATATAAGATAATCATATTGCAAAGATAATATATATAAGATAATAACATTAAAGACAAAATTAAATTGCAATACTTTTTCAAAACTTGATGATTTTACCTTTCTGTACATTTTGTATACAAATTCATTAAATAATTTTGCTTGTAAATGTCTATTTGCATCACGTTTATTACGGAAAACACATTATTTGATCAATTTACATTGTGCCCCTAAAGTTCTTTGTGCGCTCCTTACTTTTTCAACTTAGGAGCACATGTGCTCCTTAAGTTAGCATCAAGCCCTGCACAGTAGCATCAGTTACATTGGTTAAAGAGCAAAGAACAGCACTGAAGACTTTTCTGAATAGAAAAGATGTTCTTGCTCTTCTCCCAATGGGATTGGTTGATCTAACTGGTTGAAGTTAGCCCATGATAGATGCTAATAGACATCTAATCACCTGCCAATTATTTTTTAAAAGCGCCTGCCCTATTTCAAACAGTTCCCAATGATGGCTTCTCAGATGGATCTTTGTAACAAACCATCTGGTGTGTCACGTTAGGCAACCAGTGGAGACTCCAGTAGGTTATTGTTGGTTAGTGGCCTTAGAGGTGCTGGTAGGTGGACATTTGGACCGATCCAGGCTGTCTGTTTCCCCCCGTTACCAGTCTTTATGCAAAGCTAAGCGGCTGCTGGCTGTAGCTTCATATTTAACATACAAGTACAAAGGCCTTTGCACACTGACTCAATTTTTTTCATCTGGAATTGTCACACGTCTTAAAATAAATACGACCTCACTTTGTGTCAAATCAAATTTGCACACCAAGACCGAAACTTTTGTCTGTCATTAAAATTTTTGGAACAGGTTCAATGTTCTGAGTTTTTTTGCACCTGTCAGAAGCCTTCAGAGATGTTTGACCAAGAATCAGTGAAGAAAATGTGGCGGCAGGACACAGCCACAACAAGACAGAAGAACAGGGCGCACTCATTGGTATTAAGAGTGCAAGGTTTCTGTGTGTAAATAAAAAAATTTTGGATGGCGGATTACAAAAACTGCATCTGGAAAAAACGGACTCAGTGTGCAAAGGCCTTAAGAGTGGTATCAATTTTTTCTATCCATCTTGTATCTAAAACTAAGCTCAGCTCACCAGACATGTTCTCATGGGGAGCAGATGTCAACTAAATGGAGACTGACATGGTGCTTCAACTTGCTGTATCGTTCATAATACTTTGCAGTGAGAAAAACAAAAACAAAAGCAGGATGCAAAACGAGTCTGGAGGAGGAATGGTCAGGAAGACGCGGTCAACATGGGTTGTCTATTCTTCAGTAAGAACTGGAGGTGAGATTTTAACATTCTGTTTTATTATATCTTAAAAGTAGTGTGCTAGCTAATGTTAGCCTCAAGGGCTAGCATTTTAACTGTTGCTTAGCAACACCATCAGCTGCTCCCTACTGATGTAATCTCAATCATAACCATCCAGATTTTGATTCTGAATATCAAATGTGTTTGAAATGATCAGGTCCCCAGTGAGTGTGCGATCAGTTTGGGAGGTTTAAGTCTGGATCTGTAAACTTCCCACTTTACCAGATAATCTGGGCCGAACTAGATCAGCTCATGACTCCTGTAGTCTAAGCTCGGCTTAACTCTTAGCAAGAAAGCAAATAAGTGTATTTCCCAGGATGTCGATCTACTCTCTGAATGGGATTCATTTACATTAAGAACATGTGTATGTGTGTATCCTAATGGACCAATCTGAAGCTGCCACCTATCATATACTTACGACTGAGGATCTCTCCTTGAGTAGAGGATTTCTGCCTCTTCGTCATCGTCATCGTCCCCCTCCTCATCCACAAACTCCTCGTCTTGCTCCTCCTGTTCCTTTGAGGCTTTCTCCTCCTCCTCTGTTGGCCTCTCCTTATAATACAGCTCATCAGATTCCTGTCCGGGCCGCGTGTCAATCATAAACAGTCCATCAACTGATGCAGCTGCTGGTTCACACATCTGGGAGGGTCCTGCTCTCTCCTCTGCCTGGTTCTCCAAATCCTCTTCTTCCTCTTCTTCCTCCTCTTCCTCCTCTCCAGAAACTTCAACATCTTCATCTTCATCCTCGCTGCTCTCCAGCAGGCTGATAACCTTTGTTTTCTGGATGATGATGTCTTTTGGTTGCTGCTCAGGGGCAGAATCTATTGAGATGTTGGGCTGCTGGCTGGACGTCACCTGAATGGACTCAACTTGAACCTCAGCGGAGTCAACCACCTGCTGAGCGTCTGTATGCAATGTGCTGGCTTCCATTTTCTCCTCCTCACTGGGCCCGGTTTCCACAACAGCATCCTCATCCACAGCCTCGTCTGCCTGTGATGAGTGGGTGTCCACAGCATCTACTTCCATAACTTCATCCTTCTCTTCAGTCTCCTCTGTGATTTCAGGGGCACTCTCACATACTGTTACTGTAACTGATTGGCAAGGCTGTAACGGCTCTGATGGTGGGATTGTTTCCTGCATCATCTCCATCTCTGAGGTGGCCCCGTCCTTATTTTCAGCATGCGGCTCCTCCTGCTGGTATTTCACAGTCACTGCAGGTTCAGCAACAGCTTCATCTGCACATCCAGGAGTGCCTGACACCAGGGGAGACCCATGGGGTGAGTCTATTTCTGAAATGACAATCACTCCCTTCTCCACAGTCACTGTGTCGGCCTCATTTGAAGTGAGATCAGTACTACTCACACCTTCTTTCTCTTTTTCTTCCAATGTTTGATTCTCATCTTCGTCCAGCAGTGTGCAGTCTGCGTCCTCAGCGATCACTGTACTTTCTAACCTGGAATCATTTAAAGAAATATCCTCCTCTGCTTTTTCAAGAACAATGCTACAGTCCCTGACTGACTGCCTGGTGGTGCGAGTACCTCGAGCGCTGCTCCCTGAGCCTGTGCGGCTGCTGCAGGGAGTCCCTTTGCTTCGTGTGGAGCAGGGGCTGCCCATCGGAGAATGCACGTCAGTCAGCTCGGAGTCAGAGTCCACGGCTTTGGGACCTGTGGATTGAGTCCTTCCCTGTCTAGTCATCCTACTGTACGTGGGTCCCGACTCAAACCCGTCAGAGTCACAAGAAGGGGTCTCGCTGACATCCACGGTAGCTGCGGCCTTCCCTGTCGCTGCCCGGGTCCTTCGAGTTCTTGGGGTGGGAGATTGAGAGCCTTCTGAGACTTCGTCTAGGTGGATGGGGATGGGACCCGTTTGCCTTCTGGATCTCGTAGCTCCTGAGACGCTGGATAAACAGCTGCCAGCATCTGAGAGCTCCGAGTCCTCGGTTTGTTGTTTGGCAGATGATCTAGTGCGAGTAGTTTTTCTCTGACTTCTGGTGACTCTCTGGGATTCAGACACCACAGACCCGCAGGACTCGGTCTCCGGCACCAAGTCGACCTTGACATCTTCTGCCTCAACATGAGCTGGTTCCTGGCTTTTGGGAATCGTCTTCTTCCTTGTGCTCCGGCGGCTACTTTGGCTACCTTTCGTCGCAGATACTGCAGAGGAGCATGATTCCACCTCAGACACCTCCTCATCTTCCTGACTCACTGTGCGGGGCTGTCTCCTCCTCCGGCTGCTGCGTGTAATTGGTAGTTCCATGTTGGACACCGCAGAGCAGCAGGACTCCACATCTGACACGTCTCCTTCGTGGGTGGAGCCCACAGGTGTGCATGGCTGCTCGGGACTGTGGAGCCTGGAAGCTCTGGTGCATCTTTTCAGTGAGGAGGGGGGTGGAGATGCCGGGGCTCCTCCCTTGCTTTTTTCCAGCTGACTGCTGGCCTCTACCAGGGCATGGTGGGTAGGACTGTCTGCATGTTTAGCAGTGCTCCTGGTTCTTCGACCAGCGGAAGGAGTGGCCTGTGAGGCAGAAATAAGACATTATTTGCACACTTGGGTATAAAGAAAGCTTGATCTAGAGCTCCCACACATGGACAACATTTCAAATCTTTTCCATGACTTTTCAAGGAGCCATAATCATTTTTCTTGCCCGACTTGCCTGGCTTTTTTCAAACATATCAGATTCAAACTCTCAGCTAGCTAGCATTCATGAAGGGTGACACGGAACGCAGGAGAAAATGAAGAAACATATGTGATGGTAAACAAAACATCAAACATCGATACACATAAGAGCAATGTTACGATGCCGGCTACAGAAAATAAATTTGCTGTTCACTTTTTTTTAGATTATTTTAACAACTTTATTACACACAACAAAATTCCACAACTTTTCAAAAACTTTCAATGTGTATTTTTTTCTCATTCCATGACTTTTCCAGGCCTGGGAAATGTGATTGTGAAATCCCAGGACTTTTTTAGGTTTTCCATGACTGTGGGAAACCCACTGATCCCAAAGAATAAAGCTGGTGACAGTCTATATATTTTTTCTTGCTTGTTTTTAGTATACAAATCCCATGAAAATACCAAAACCAACTATGTCGCAACCCTTATACCCCAATATAGCTTCCTTATAAAAAAAAAAGGCAAAATAAATTCCTAAAAAAGCAGAGGAGTGTATTTTTCCTCTAATGTTACTCATGTAGGAGTAAGTACTGTATTGAGGACTATATTCACCTGCAGATTAATACACATTTTGTGCTCTAGTAAGTATGAGCTTAATTCAAAATAACATACAGTCACTATTCATGTTAGTGAAGGCAAATGTCACTGAGTGCAAAAGTGTGGAGTTATGTTTATGGACTTTTAACCTTTGAGACCTGGAGTGACATCACTTTTCTTGTGCTGCTTTCAGACGCCTTTTGGACATATTTAAACCTTTGACCGCTGAGCAAATTGGTGCGATTTCTCTCAAAAACATGGGAGACAAGGCAATAAGCAGATGGAAAGAAATGTCCCACAAACTGCAAAATATAAAATGAAATAAAATAAATTTAGAAAATTATTTTTAAAAAATTGGGGAAAAGAGAAAAAAGCAAGGGAAAAACCATACTTTTAAATTTTATGTTACAGAATCTTACATTTTGAGCACTCTTTCAAGATCTTTTTGTTTGTTTGCTTTTCAAACAATCATTTTTAACTAACTAGTTTTCTTGTTTTTCCTAATTTCTTACTATCCTTTTATAATTTAATTTCTTCTTTTTTTTTGCTCACACCTTCTTCCCATGTTTTTAAAAGAAATCAGGCCAGTTTGCTCTGGTTTCAGAGGGTTAATGGAGCTCAGTGGCAAATAGGAATAAACTTTATTTGCTTTGGTTACAAACAGTAATTGTTAGTAGGATCAAACCAATGAGTTCTGATTTCTACAGTATTTCTTGACAATAAGATAACTGTAAAACTAACTCCAAGTCTGAGGCAAAGTTGTTCACAAGTAAGATCTTGAACTGCATTTTAAAACACTTCTACAGCAAATGTGAGGACAATAAGAGGAGAGTTAACTTCTTCTCTCTGTTTAAAGAGTTTCACTACAGCAGTCTGTTAAACCTCCACTGTGTAGTTTTGTGATTAAAACACAGTGACAGTGGTCCAACTGCGGGGAACTGAAAGTACGTGTGGTGGATACACTATCTTTAAATTCATGTGTAACTCAATATGTTGTCACAAGTTATCGAAACGTTTACAAACTGTGAAAGGAAAGATGGTGTCCACGTGAAGTTTGAGCAGCTGAACACACACCAGCTAACCTGCACGTGACGGCTTCTTTCACCTCGGACTGACCCTCTACATGATCTGTGAACTTTTACATGTTTAAATAACATATGTGTTTCATACATACCGGGACTTCAGAGGGCTGGTCTGCGTTTGTTTTAGTTGGGGAGTACACGCGTACTCCTCTCCTGGTGGCTACCATCTTGGATGCTAGCTTCTTCACTTCCGGTGTGACGGCTAGACTCGACTAATAGATCAGCGGAGGGAAGATACAGGCCGAGCAGACGATGACGGATCTAACTTTAAATGGTGGTGATGGAAAAAGTGTAAGTAACAGTAAAAATACAAGGCTGTAATACAAGTACTGCTTTGAAAATACTGCTGAAGAAAAAGTTATAAACACAACACACTTTAAATATCAAATGTAGAAAATGTGTAGATGTTATAGGCCTATGCTATATTCATTTATTTATTATTATTATTTTACATTATTAATGATTAAATATTTTAATATTGTAAATACTTGACATGGAGCTGATATTAACAGCCGTACACACTCTGGATAGTTTCATCCATATTATTGCATCATATTTCACATGATCATAATGTGTATAAAACATCATCGTTGGAAACATAACAAGAATAATAGCTGTCAAATTAGTGTAGTGGAGTCAAATACAGTGGAGTAAGTATGTGTAGTGGAAGTAACATTAATCTAAACTCACAGTACAATGAAAGCTGTTGACAATAACCTTTGAATTAACAATGAACACAAACAAGGAAAATTATTTAAATAACTTAAGTATTAATAAAACTATTTTGATCACTTAAATTTAGGTTGACACATTTTACAGGAAGGACTTGATAGAGCTCTGAAGAATATATAGCGGCAATCACCATAAAGGGCAATACTTAAAAAGACAAAGGAGATGGCCTGGCAAAATGAATACATTTAAAAAAAAAAAAATGCTGGCGGACTAAAAGCGTAAATTATACACACCTACTTATTTTCTAAATGTTAATTTGATGATAAATGAACATTCAGATATAGGCTACAGTAAGACTGTGGCTATATTATCAGGAGGCCAGATAATATCAGCTGTGTGTTTAATATTAGGGTGCAGGCTAACTTAGAAGAACTGACATAGCTACAATACATTTACTGTAATACCCCTAATATGTTGAGGTGTGTAAAACTCTACGACCTAACCCCTGGGCTTTATTCATTCTGTTAAAACAGGAGCCATCTCAATAGCCAGACAAGAACGTACGTAGCAACAAGTGAAAATTAGGGAGTACAAAAACATTTTCTAAAGTGGTAAGTTAGAAATAAAATGTGAAACGTATCTGTTAAAATTGTAGGTGAGTTGTAAATATGCCCTTTAACCACACACACACACAAATAAAAAGGCAGATGCCACCCTGAGGATTTCACACCCAAAGAGGATTAAGGACGCCCCCTAAGAGGGAACAGAAGAGGGAGCATCCTCAGACATCATTTCCCAAGGAGCTCAGTAACAATATGTACAAGGGATGTCTAATAGTTTTCTTCAACAGGTGTCAGTCTCTCAGTGGTTGTACCTAATAGAAGGCCTATATCTGTAGGTAAGTGGAGACACTACATGCCGGCTGCTGCATCCCCTGACTCAACATGTCCAAAGCTTATCTGACCTATGTGTGAATAGGTGTTATTAAATTACTAAATTATTAAACACTGTGCAATTCTTCCTTTTCTTTTGCTTTACTGACTGCAGCGTTTATATTTGCAGCGCCCTGGTGCGTTCCAATCACATACTTTTCTTTTTACTTTTAGTGGGTACTGCAGCTGCCCTTAAAAAGTACAAACCGTTGCATGCAGTATGCACATGATCGGGACATACTACTTCCTCATAATGTTATACCCTGAGCATTGACCCTCTTACTCATATATCTGTTACCATGGGGATAAAACAAAATACTCTTCGCTGAGCTCGCCAGAGATGGAGGTCAACCAGTACAGCTCTGATTGTTATTTTGCAATAAGTAATAACTGCATACATTGTAGATTCTAACATATATTCACAGCAGTAAGAACACAGAGGTTATACATTGTCAGTTATTCAATACTATGCCATTTTGTTGTTGATTATATTTATGATTATTGTATTCAGTGAAACAATTAATATTCCTATTATTACATATCAGCTGGTCATCAGTCATCTGAACAGGCTGTCATTTATCATTGCAACCATGTGTATATGTATACATGCTTACAGGTATATATGTGCTCAAGTGTAGATGTTGGTGAAAGTATATGTATATGCAAATGTTTTATTAGTGTCGCTCTTGTTTTGAATTTTCTTCTTCTTGGAAAGCCCTTTGTGCTTTCAGCTCGAAAAGTGCTCTACAAATAAAAGTTATTATTACACTTTATAGTATGGTAGTATGGGTATTGGAATGCACAGTATGTCTACTGTGAGAAATGCCAGAGGTTACTGCCATTTATGTTGTAGAGCAAAATGTAGATGTTTTGTAAGCTTGTGTTACCACAGACCTTCTTTAGGGCATCTAACCAAAAACCCACTGACTTCAAGAAAAGGGAACTGGGAATGCAAAAATGCTGACTCATTCCTTTTTTTTTTACTCTGTTCCAGCCTGACTAGAGTTAATGTTAATTAAGCAGGGCTGGATTGTGTCAGTGGAACAGCTTGATGGACATTAAGCGCAGATTTCCTTAGCAGTGTTGATGGAATACACCCCTGGTTCAAAACCCTGTCGGACAGAGTAAGAAACGTTTCAAAAAGTTGGAGTTCATCTCCTACTTCATTAATTCAGCTCATACAAGAACCATTTTTGTATTTCTTGGCAACACCAAAATCTTAATTCCTTTATCAAACAACCACATGAGCCAAAGTTCATCCCATCTCTTAAATACTTCACACCAGTGACAGTACAAACATCAGTTTCATAATTTTAATAAAGCCAATTCATGATATACAGATATATGACAACATTAAATATGTCAACAGTACAACAGATAATTCGTCTTCATGAGATTAACTGGATCCTGTTTGGAAAAACAACTGTTTTTCTTAAATAAAAACTCCTTCCTCAGAGTAAAGAACTTTGACATCTCCTTGGCGTGGAGTTTCCAGTGCTTTAACAACAATGCACGCAGAGGACAGAAGTCTGCTATGCATGTCAATCTCAAAATATCGCTGTACCCTCAGTTCTCAAATTAATCTCATGAGCACAGAGTGGGTGAGTATTTCAATGCATCATCAAAAACAGCATACGGTTAGAAAAGAATGCATGATAAAATAATATTTTATATAAAGTTGTCTGCTTTACCTGTTAAAGTCAATCAGCATCATAAAATAAACATCTCATATGAAGTTTAATTTGAATTAGAGCATCATTTTTTATCAATTGAGGAATGCAAATGGTTTATATTCTGCAGGTAAAATCAACTGCAAGAATAAAACCTGACTTTTTGTGATTTTTACCCATCTACCCTTTCACAATGTTTGGAATCATTCTGTATGAAAACACAACAAATCTCTACCTTTTCTTTGTGCCTTATCTACTCATAATCACCCAGACTGAAATATTTAAAGCTTGAGTCACACCGACATAGTGGAGACAAACAGGTATGAAAACAGGAGGAGAAAAAGATGAGAGGCACTTTGAGTCAGAACAAGGTCAAGGGACCTTCACCTTGGATCAAAGTTTCACAACAGACATTTTCCATCATTAAAGCAGCCTGTACCGTGTCGATAAATGGCTGGTCTGTTCTTGTACCAGTCATCTGCAAAATGATCACTTTTACAGTCTTTTCTCTTAAACTGATACTTTTTGATCTCACTGAGATGAGGGTCATGAACACCTGCATAAATTAAACTGAAGAAATCAAACATGATCAAGATGCAACCTTATCTGTAAGATAAAACAATGACGTCAAGACTCATGGTGATCGGCAGCATCCTTTAATCGGAGCTGTTACTTTGCATGTTGTGTTTGTGTGTGTGAGAATGGAAAAAGGAGGAAAATGGCTTCATCCATGTGTCTTCTTCTGTAGCTGGGTATGCTAGGGGGTCGCCTTCCTCGCACTGACAAGGTAGCCCTTAGCCTTGATAATGCCCCTGCTCTTAACGATGATGGAGTAGCGCAGGACCCACTCCAGCCTCCAGTCAGCGATGTTCAGGTCCTGCGTTCCCTCCTGCACAGCCTCCTGGAATGTGGTTGCTGATATCAGCTCTGTGGATGGAAACATGACGCCGAGACAGGAGCGGGTTAAAACTCATGAAAAAAAATTACAGGTACTGTGAACGACAATACTTAAAGCCCTGTTTCCACCAATCACTTTCAGTATGGTACCTTTGGAACCAACAGTAACCCTTCAGACATGGTACCTAGACCCTAGTGTTTCCACTGCAAACAGTACCCTTAAATGTGGGCGGGGTTGTTATCACTAACTGCTCCATCCAGCACTCACTGCATTTTCTAATTACCGGTGACACGGGAAAGTCTGCACCTCGTTTATCGTCCACAGAACGAGGCTGCATGCCGACATTTTCAGAACAGAATAAAACAGGCTGCAGTGAGAGTCTCTCTCCATGGGATATTTAACAATAGCAGGTTTGTGCATTTAGTCCTTCTAAGGTAAGCTTAGTGGGGGTTTAGTGTTGCCGGAGCCCACAGGAACAACACTCCATGACAGGGTTTTTTCCTCAGTGATGTTGTTGACAATAAACAAAGAATATCACAAGGCTTAACATTTAATGTCATATTTGGGACACCTGCACTCTGTTTATAAACTGCTTTCCATTAAAGAACTTCCCTTTAAACCAATCTGACTGACAAAAAAGAGAAACTGAATTTCACCTTTGGGATCGTTGTGTGTGAGCAGCTGGATGTCAAACTCCTTAGCGAAAGCTGTCAGGTCGGGAGGCATCACACAGCAGGAGGCCAGGTTGACCTGGTTACTGCTGGGCTTCACCTGGTACAAGACACAGTACGTCATCAATGACTGGCTATCTGTGGTTCAACGTGGAAAACGGCACACACAGTGGTACACTGGCCGAGGCTCATAATGGAAAATCACTTTCCTGCTTTAATTATATATTAGCGGTAAACCTGTCCTGTTATCAAATATCAACATCTCTTTTGCCTCTAATGCCAAGTAGACACTTGGCAGATTAACCCCAACTTCAACCGTGAGTTGGCCCAGACTAATATTGAGAATTGGACTGAATTTCTGCAAGATGATTTGTCGTTTCACGTTTAGTTTGATGAGGTCACGACACCTGATTAATTATTTGAATGATCAATAATCAGGCTCTTGGACCATTATTTGGATTTCTGGCTTGTCAGAAAGTCACTTATAAACTGCACTGACCTTGTCTTAACATTATTAGATATTGGTGAAAGCTTGTTCCTGTGAAGTGCACTGTTTCAGTACATTGTGTTGGAGCTTGTACCAAATCACAAAGTACCGTATGACTGATGTCTGAAGGTTCAAATGACACAGATGCCTCAGAAAGACTTTCATGCAGTTTGGCAGTTTTCATAATTCTGCAGCTAAACTTTGTAACAGGCACTTTAGTGGGATAAAAAGAGAGGTGAACACTTGATGAGAGAACCTTTCCACCTCATACCATGTAATAATGCCAATTTAATGAACATCATTTTCCAATCACATCACATTACAAATCATTAAATATTACATTAATTTCAACCAAGAGGTTCAAACCCATGAACCCACAGTGGACACCTAAACTACACCAATAAGGTACATTTATGTTTCTGTCAGCACAATTATTTTGGACAACGTATTAACTGATTATTGTACTTTAACATGGTGCACAGTATCATGTATTATATATATTAAATGATCCCCTCTGAACCAAAGATTACAGATTTAATATTAACATGCAGGTTTGTTGAACTTTAACTGCACGCATGAGAAAACAACCATTAAAATTAGGGATGTGCAATAAAATTGGCACGTCATCGGTACCAGCCTATATTGGCTTTAAAATGAACGCCACCAACATGCTTTTTCTTATTCTGCACAATGAATGAATATTACATACATTGAGAAGCATTGTATTTCGTGTCTACATTTGCTGGTGGGCCATCACGATAAGAATATGCATAATATGATGTTAATTCCACTACAGAAGAGACTTGATAATCACTAAAATTAGGTGGGGCAAAAATGGATCGGTTATCGGCCAAATTAGTTGTTATATATTGGCATATCAGATATCGGCAAAAAATCCAATATTGTGCATTCCGGGTTCAAATCAGTGAGGTGCTGTAAAGCTTTGGCTCCAGTCTTAAAGAGCTGCTATAAGTTTTCAAGCCACCAGATGTCGCTGTGTTTGCTGAAGCCCCCAAAGCTTCAAATCTTTTTTCAGCACAAACAGACAGGAAGCCCTATTTGTGCTTTATTCACCCATCACTAGATGTTACTGGAGTAGAACAACACATGTTGTGGCTAAAACTGTGGCTTTGACTGAGACAGCTGAGACACAAAACTTAGCGGCAGAACAGACAGATCAGACTGTCTGCACCTCCCCAAACAGCTGCAGCTTCATTTTTTCTTTTCGCTTTTCATTCATAGTGGAATCTTACAAAGTAATGCTGCCTTTCTTTCTTTGTCAACACTGTTGGGGATGCAGTCATCTCATCTGAATAAACTTTGTTGGAATTGTCAATGTATGACCTTGCTTACATTCAGTTTGAGCACCATGTCACAGGCAGTCAAATGAGCCATACAGTGTAAACATAGAAGTCTCAGGTTGCGACCATGCAGGAGAGTAGATTAAAATGTGTAATATGAGTAAACACACACAATAAAATCGCACAGTGTCTGCCCAGCTCAGTGATGACACAAATTACGGTTCACACACACACAAGATTCCCGCTCACCTGAGACCAGTTGTACAGCTCTTCCAGCAGATCTTTGTCCAGGTCAGAGGTGCCGATGGCGGCAATCCGCTGGCTCCTGACCAGAGCCTCCAGCTCCTCCCAGGCTGGCTGAAGGTGAGCCAAACTTTGGCTGTCACCCTCCAGAGGCCAGGGTGGCGCTATGATGACAGAGTCGAGCTGGGAAACTGCCAGCGTCTGGCAGACTAGGAATGAGAGACAAATAAAGTAGTATGACGAGAAGAGTTGAGTTTCATATCAATTGTGTGTAATTATAGAAGGCACATGAAAGAGATTTAAAGCTCACCCATCTCCACGGCGTCTCTGATGGAGGACTCAACCGACTCACACAGGAACAGCTTGACTGCATAGGAAAGGCAACCATAAACATGTCGTCCCACACATACCGCAGTTGTTTTATAGTGTGGGGATGCTCTGATCATTGAGTCAAATTACTTGATCAGTGGTCCTTACCATAGGTGGGGCAAATAAATACATAAATAAAAATGTTTGACAGGAATTCACTTTAACAGCTTTTGTATCTACAGCAAAAGTACAGTTTAATCACTACGCTGCACTGCACACAAGAGAAAAGGTTAAGAAAGATTATCTGGAAGAGTTCAGGCTGAAGCAGGGCTCCCGTCACATTCCACCAAGACACTAAAGTTGATGACAAAACCAGTACTAACCCGAAACCCTCAGTTCCTCCCTCTCCTCCGGTGTTATGGCATCTGTTGCCTGAGGGATGGAGCAGTCCAGTGTGTCGGGGAAGTCCTACATGACAAGACACGAACTTTATATTCCAAGTGTGTCATGTGTTTTCGTGACTGAAACCCCTTCCAGACATGAAATGTTTAAAGCCATAATGCTTTAACAATATTTGGCATCTACTGTGCAAGGCAAGGCAAGTTTATTTATATAACACTTCAGACGCAAACACAATTCAGAGTGCTTTAGATAAGCAAACATAAAAGTTTTAAGCCTTGATTTAAAAGAACAAAGGGCTGGGGCCACAGACTGTATAAAATAATGGACGTAGCTACTGTGCATCATCCGTTGGTTTGTGGACTCCCATTTCGAGTCTCCAGTTTGGCATTGTGGCTGTTGTCATCTTGTTTTTTTGGAGCCAGGGGTGATCAAATTAGGATGAGAGGTTGGAGCTGTAAGGAGCGACGGCTGGATCTGACTTATGGACTGTAGCGATGCCTGTCGCTCAAGTAGCCTGCCCTTAAACTAGCATAACTTTAAGCCTTAATAAAATTATAATGTAAACCAGTGAGTTAAATAAAAATCACCCCTGTGCAGTTGTTATGAAGGGGGAAATTAGCTATAGAGACTAAAATAATTTTTTGTACCAGGCTGTAAACATATTTACTTCTGCTGTAAAGTTGGTTTTAACATTGCCGTTTATGAGGACTGACTGGCTCTTGGAGCCGCCCTCAAGTGGTCATTAGAGCAACTGCAGTTTTTGGAACTTTCGCACTGACTTCAGTTTTTAGCCCTGGAGGTTGCCACTTGGTTTGGAGGTTTATTCCAGCTCTGCCGTGCATAATAAGAGGGAGCGATGGCACCATGGAAAATCAGCTAAGAGTCAAAAACTTACAGCTGTGTTTTTTTCCACAGACTGCATCACTGATAAACTAATTAAATTATTTTCCGGGCCTAAGTTAAGGTTCCCTTTGGAGATTTATTGTAAACAAGCAAAAGTTACTTTTTACATTTAATGTTACTCACCAAAAAGCACTGTGTTTAGCATTTAGATCCAACAGTGTGATGAAGGTAGTTCCTTCCTCTTAAAAAATTGGCAAAGCTAATTTTTGCAAAAAGTTTGTGATCTGAATGACTACAGTAACATCCATCTTAAGAAAGAATAGGTAGTGCTGCGCTGGGTTAAGAAACTTGGTGTTGGTGATGCTGAAATAAGGTGCTCTTCAAGGATAGGTCAAGTGGTCGAACAAGAATAAAGAACAATGACTGTCCAGCTCACTTGTAATGGAAGTCAATGGTGTTTCAATTCATGGATTACCAATGTTTTTGACTAAAAAAGTCTTGATCAGGGTATAAAATGCAATATGGAGAGGTGTTCAATTTAAAACTCATCAAGAGGTCATGTGACCCAGGGCACACATGGCAGCACACTGGTAATGCATGGCTTAATAAAGGATTTTTAACTTACAATTAGAGTGCCTCCGATACTTTAACTTATTTCAACCAACACCATGGACGTCCTAGATTCTATTGCACCCTTCAAAACTAGAATCCCTAAACATAATCCACAACTGTGGCTAAATTAACATACCAGATCCATCAAGAGACAGTGCAGAAGAGCAGAACACAAATGGTAGGCAAATAAATCAACCACTTACCTTATCTGCTTAAAACAACTCATGGCATCTTACCAACAGGCTGTTAAGAATGCTAAAATCACATATTACTCCAACATCATCGCCAATAACAGTAATAACCCTAGGACCCTGTTTAAAGTGACTAACTCAGTCATTTCCCCCCTCCGTCTCTTCCTATTGAACCATCCTCCGAAAAATGTGACGAATTTCTCCAATTTTTCCGGGACAAAGTTAAGAACATTAGGCTTCAGACCACATCATCTACCCGTGTTGTTTCAGTCTCACCTATAATTTCAGCATCACTCAATCACTTCAAACCCACCACTCTGTTAACTCTTACTAAAACCATTTCACATATGAAGCCCTCGTCTTGCCAATTGGATATTATTCCCACATCTTTTTTAAAGGAGGTGTTAGAAACCATTGGTCCCACCATCCTTTCCATTTTAAATAACTCCTTAGTCTCCGGTGTTTTTCCCTCCTCTTTTAAGCATGCTTTAATCCAACCTATTTTAAAGAAACCTGGTCTTTATCCTCATCTTCTTGTTAATTACAGACCCATCTCAAAATTATCCTTTTTATCGAAGATTTTAGAGAAATTGATCTCCACTCAGCTCCTTACTCATTTGAGTAACAACAGTTTATTTGAAAAGTTCCAATCTGGCTTTAGAGCCCATCATAGCACTGAGACTGCCTTGGTTAAGGTTACAAATGATCTTCTTTTAACTCTAGATGCTGGTGACTCCTCAATTCTGGTTCTCCTAGATTTAAGTGCAGCCTTTGACACGGTGGACCACGCCATACTTTTGAACCGGTTAGAGTCCTGGGTAGGTCTAGGTGGCACTGCCCTTAATTTGCTCCGTTCCTACCTCTCAGAGAGAACCCTTTCTGTTGTTATTGGCAATGCCTCATCATCATCTGCCCATCTCTCCTGTGGTGTCCCACAAGGATCTATCCTTGGCCCTTTATTATTTTCAATATATATGCTCCCTCTTGGTCAGGTTATCCACAAACACAACATTCAGTTTCACTGTTATGCTGACAACACCCAGCTTTATGCCCCACTTAAATCCTCTAACCCCAGTTGTCTTGCTTCCCTCACGGCCTGTCTTGTCGACATCCAATGCTGGATGTCCCAAAACTTCCTTCAACTCAACACTGACAAATCAGAGGTTCTTTTGTTTGGCCCCCTCAGTTCCAGATCCCATTTCCAAAACAGTCATGGCTCTCTGGCTGTGAATATCAAAGATGTTGCAAGAAATCTCGGTGTTTTATTTGATTCTAATCTTTGTTTTGAGGCCCATATTAAGAAAACTGGGCAATCTTGTTTTATGCACCTAAGAAACATTTCTAAAATTAGATCGTTTTTATCTTTCCATGACCTCAACAAAATTGTAAATGCCCTTGTGTCCTCCCGCTTAGACTACTGCAATGCTCTCTACACCTGTCTTAGCCAGAGTTGTCTCCACCGTCTGCAGTTGGTGCAAAACGCTGCTGCCAGACTGATCACCGGTTCAAGGAGATTTGAGCAAATAACTCCAGTTTTAGCTGGCAGTTAAATTTAGAATTGATTTTAAAATTTTATTGTTAACTTTTAAAGCTCTCCATGACCTGCTGACAGCAGTCTAGTGCATCTATGCTCTTGTTCTCTTTTCTCCTTCTGTTTTTACTGACTTATTCATTATTGTTGTTACGTTTTTTTTATTGTTGTTTTACTATGTTATTGTCACTGTATTTTTTATTCCTTATGCATGCACCTTGTAACTTTGTTAAGAAAGGTGCAATACAAATAAAGTTTATTATTATTGTTACTACTACTACTACTACTACTACTACTACTACTACTACTAGTACTAGTACTAGTACAAGTAAGCTGGACGGTCATTGTTTTTTATTTTTGTTTACATCAATGGGCCTCATTCACCACAAAGAAATTTCTCCTTAAATCCCACTTATGCAGTTTTCATGAAGATTCTGACATTCACCAACGTTCTTAGGTAAGAACACTATCTACACACACATAAGGGCACATTTTGTACTGGTATGTTTGTTAAAAAAAAAAGAAAAGATTATTGCATTTTCTTCAGTTTTACAATTGTATACTATTGTAGAATTTAAACCGCAATATTTGTATCATTTATAATATTTTTACTAATTATTTTTGATAATTTTACCAAAAGTATTACAGTTTCTTGGCATAAACATTAAATTAACTCCTCAGTTCACATCAGTTGTGTTCATGGGAATCATGCCATCTAATAATTAGTGATTGTTCATGCAAGAAAATATCACTGGCAGTTCAGGCAGGCGGGACAAAAAATGACAAAGCAGCATTCTGTGTACGTTATTAATAGCATACAGAAACACTGCGTGTCATTGTTCACCTTCATCTTCAACCTCTCTCCCTCTCTAACTCTAAACAGTTTGGAAAGCACCGTGGCGCTTGTCTCTGTCCTCAGTCTTGACAATGGTGCTACTGTAATGCAAAGTTGGTGGTGTGCAGGTCAGGTGGTTGATGAATGCGTCCCCTGCATCTGTTTGTGTGATGCTACTAAATATGACAGCTCAATTGGCATTTACTTTCTGCAGAAGTATTTCCACTTCAAAACAGGAGCTTTTCTTGTTATGTTTGGAGTCTGGTGCTTCACCCTCCTCAGATTTTTGGTTGGGTATTCTTGACTTAATTCTCTCAACTTCGTCCTCTTAACCAGTCTCAGTGTGGTATTTTTGAGGTTGAATAAGGTTATTATTATCACTATTTGTTTTTAAATATTTTTCCCTGCATGATAAGGGAAAAACATTTTTAGACCATTCTATCATGAGAGGAATCTCCCCAAAATAGTTTTCATAGCATTTTGTGCTTTATTAAACCAACACGATTTTATTTGCACAAAAGGCTTGATAATAGGGCTGGACAATATATCGATATTAAACCGATATCATGATATTAAACTACATATTGTCTTAGATTTTATATATTATAATATCATTAATGTTGTCTATCCTGGTTTTAAAGGTTGCATTACAGTAAAGTGATGTAATTTTCTAAACTTAGCAGCATCCAAGTCAGAATGCTGTCAGGTTAAGTCTGAAAGTGATACTAGAAATGATACTAGAGCCGACCCGATGAGATTGCTGTCAGGATTTTCACGTAACAACGACTCTGCATTTATTCAGACATGAGATCTAAATGTAAAATTGCTGTCACATTTACATAACAAAGTGCATTTAAAAAAGAGGCAGAGAATAACGAGGCATGAACTTTAAAAAAATGTTTGTTTATAACATAGTCACAGCATTACAAAACCTGTGTGTTTTAGTCGGCCACCACCAAACTCAACCTGAGGTGAATGACTCCATAAGTCACACTTGACATTTCCCTGCAGGGGATGTGTCTAATAAGCTTTGTATTTGCAAGTATTTGAGAGCCTTTGGTTGAACTCTTTCAAACCTCCCCCAGCCCCATCTGAGTTCAGTGGGCGCGGTAATAAAAGATGAAGCAGATTAGCTGAGCCTGGCAAAACAGGCAGAGCAGGGGTGTGTTCAGCAGGAATGGTCGTTCACTGCATTGGATCTGCAGCCTTTTAACCTCCATTTCAGTATTTTTATAACACGTTAGTTTGATGAAAACAGATTATCCAATGACCACTTCTTTCTCATCATCAGTCATAAATCATACAAGAGTTTACGAGCAAAATCCCCATAGCAAAGTTCCTGTGCTCTCCACCCAGCCCCCATCCCCAACAGACAGACGCACGTTTGGAATGGCGCCTTTGGCAGCCAGCACTGCATGAACATTCATCATGACAGCTTCTTTTCAGTATGCCTACAGGCATCCTTTGATGTCCATTACTACAGTTATTTTATTTTTCCAAGCACTGGGACTGCCCGACAGCAGTCCCAGTGCTTGGACTGGGACTGCTCATTCACATACTGCTGGTCTGACCATAAATGACCGTCAGTGCAAATACAACTGTTCATTTCTCTGTGTCAATAAAAACATGCAAAACTTTTAGAGGAGTATCTGTATTAGATGTCCTGCTATACTCATACATTTACTACATGAAAACTTTAAGAGAACTGTAAACGTCTCCCCACCTCGGATGGCGGTTTTGTTGCGGAGAACCAATCGCTCAGTGTGGCTTGAATGCAGTCTTGAAGCTGAAATGTCAAACAGAAAAACAAAGTTAAATCAATATCCCTCAAACATGCACATTCTCAGAAAAGGGTCCCTGAAACTTGACTGAAGCTGAACAGCTTTTAATGCTCAGCGACACATCTGGACAGCTGCGATATCCTTCTCTGCCAACTCATAAACTGCAACGTGTTATAAACATCCAAACATCCAAAACTGGCTCAAAGTGTGGGAAAAGGAGAGAAGACAAGTCAAGTTAAAGCGCTGATGAATTCTTAATATTGTGCAACGATTTACAAAAGGATAAGCATGGTGAGGAGGCCAGCTGCATCAGTGGTGTAATAAGTGTATGAATAAGTGAGAAATGTGCATGTGAGCGCAGAAAATGTTAAAAAATAAACAACAACCTGGAGATGCTTCAGTTCATTTATCATTAAAAAGGTAAAACAAGTCAGACCACACGCTTCATTGAAATTGCCACCACACCTTTATATAACCACAGTGTAAATGCAGTGTCATAATGAGTAGTCATTCATGGATAAGTCAGTCAACATGTGTGATGCCTTGTCTCTTGGCACCTCGTCTCTACCTTTTCTTGTAAAGCCACAGCCTCACATGAGCACTATGGGGAAACATGCCCATAAACTTCCTGAGCCCAGGAAATAATAAAATCCAGGTAGAGGGCAGAGTCTAAGCAGAAAAATACACCATCACACACTTCCAGTGGATGTGGATCATAGGTGATGACCGAGAGGGATGCTAATAATAATAATGATAATGATAATGATAATGCATCTTATTTAGAGGCGCCTTTCAAAGCACTCAAGGACCTACAAGACAAAAAAAAACAAGAAGCAATGTATCTATAGATCATAAAATGAGACAATTTCATAACATACAATAAAAGGTAATAAAATGACTTGACAAAAAAAAAAGTAAAATCATCATAATAAAATCATCTTCACTGCAGGTCTCAATATGTGTGTCACCATTTAATCAGACTGAATATGCCAGCTTTAAAAGGTGTGTTTGCAGACGGGATTTGAAGGTGGAAAGGGAGTCGATACTGCGAATATCGTGGGGGAGAGAGTTCAGAGGCGGGGGGCAGAAGGGCTGAAGGCTAAAGAGCCCATGGTAGTCAAGCGGGCAGATGGTGATGTGAATTGGATTGAAGAAGAGGATCTAAGAGTACGGGAGGGTGTGTAGATATGAAGGAGCTCAGACAGGTGGGAAGGGGCTTGGCTATGAACAGCCTTAATGGTGAGATGCAGAAGATTACCTAAGGTTACTTATGTACATTGTAAAGACTTTGTCTTTTGGAAAATCCTGCATAGTATACCTTCAAGCAAAATGGCAAACACTTTTAGTTACACATTCTTAAATGTGGGTATTTATTTATTTGCGCGCACATAAAACTGCATAAACTCTAAACAGTAAAAAGGAAATAAAACCATACATACAAACCATATATAAATTTGCTGCCTTCCCCTGTGTGTTTTTATTATTAACTGAATATCTTTGGGTTTTACAAATAAGCTATACAAAGACATCAATTTAGACTCAGAGAAATTAGGACTGACATTTACAAATACAGTATTATTCTAAGGAAAATATCAACACATTAATGACTCTAAAAATATATTATATACATATATACATATATATACACACATGTATGTATAGCACTACATTTTTGACTGTCACATGACCATTTCAATAGATTTTGAGTACTGCTCTTTGATAATGCCTTATCTAAAACTTAAAACAAACCGTTTCAATGGCACACCTGCCTACAGGTGATGCTTGATCTCTCCAGGCTTAAAGTATGTTTTGAATGGGCGGCTTACAACAATCATTAATCACCTGTTACTATAAGTAAACAACCCGCCTTTGCCTGGTTAATAAAGTGAATCATATTACATGCCCTCATTACATAAACAAGACCCACATGACTCAAACTTTTAAGCTAACGTTAACTTGCTCCACTTCATTATTAACTACGACAGGTACAATTTGACATACTTCTTTTGAAAGTACATGTATTTATGGACTGTTCATATCACGCTGACTCCACACATGCCGCATTATCACTTAACACACACTGGTAACGTTATCGTTAGCTAGTTAAATATTTAGCCAGGTAACGCAGCCTACCATTAACTTCCAGGCTAGGCTAATAAGCTATCCTGTCACACAGGCACAACGCAACAAAAGTAACGTTAGCTAACTGTTGTTAACTGCCGTTGTTTTACACGAGACAGGTTTTAGGTTATCTTACCTCCTCGCTGGGAGAGCCCGGACATTTCTTTTTCAGACGACTTCGGTTGACTAAATTCCCGGTGTGCAGCCTGAGAGTCTTCGCGTGGTTCAACAACATCTTCGCCTCACTGGTCGTGTTGGTGTTTTGAGATTCCATGTGGTTCTCGGCGGCGAGCTAACACAAGTTGCCAACCACGGAGGTGTGCGTTTACTCCGTCACCCGCTGCTAATTACTGTACCCGCTGGCTAACAGAGCTAGCTAGCAAACTACAGTACAGCCCCAGCAAGTGTTGTAAAAAATGATGTAGTCAGGATGACTTGCACTCGGTACTGCCCGACCTGCTGGTTTGGTGGTTGCTTAGTGGCTGGTATGGAGGCAAGCCGGTCGGTCACGCCCACACGGAGGTGTCTGTGACTGACTGTCCTGTAAGCAAATTTCAGAGTTCTAGGATAGGGAAGGAATGACCCGCCCTACGCTCCCTCTGATTGGCTAGAACTCGCAGCCTTCGTTGGTTGGATTGGCTAGGTTTTGCAAGAGGAGCGGGATTGGTTGGAGTAGGGGTTAGAAAGTCAGGGTAAGCCAATCAGGGGCAGAGAAAGGCAGAGTAAGGTGGGACATTCCTTCGCTATCTTAGCATTCACAAATCCGTGTCCTGCAAAACCCGGTCAGGATTCCTTGAGTAACGGGCTGCATCTGTAAACCGGAACTGGTCACTGGAATGGATGCAATGGATCCAGTTCCACTTTTGACCGCTAGATGGTGGTGTAGTGTTTGTATATATTTTCTCAATTAAGGACAACAGTCAACATTGTATTACAATGTTTTTTATTCATCTATCACAGGGGTGTCCAAACGTTATTTTAGTTTTATATACCTCTTATTTATTTATTTAGTTTTGACTTTATTTATCTTTAGGTTACTTATTTTTGTTCTTGTGCTGCTGCAACAACCAAATTTCTCCTCCAATTTGAGAGGGCAAAATTTTACTTATTACCACTCTACACTTAGTTACCACATAGACTGTCTATAAAGTATCTTTATAGACAGTTTTTGCGTTACCACTACTGCAGATTAAGCCATCTATAATGAAAATATAAAATATGCTAGATTGATGTGCAGCAATTTTAAATTCGACCACCATGATATAACACTGAGAGGGGCCATCCTGCTTGATGAATACTTAAATTTTAAATGCTTACATTACATATTACTGCTCATACCTCTGTACTCTTAAGTGGTAATTAGTAAATTAGACTATGTTCTGACACTTTTATTTATAAATAATCTAAATACTTCTTCCACCACTGGTGGACATTTCTGAGTGCTAATGTGTCCTGGGGCTGCTCTTCATGGTTTAGGTTTAGGACTCTAGCAACAGTTCTTGGTATGGAAGTCATCAAGAGGTAAAAACACAAGTCCATACATTCTTTGCAGATGTGGGTTAGCGTCGCTCAAAAGAACACAAAGGTATATGTACAATACTGTGTTATTCTTAATTTACTTTTTTTTTTTTTAAATGGACACAACAACTTCTTCAGGAAAGCTGTGAACACACCCGTGAAATAAAAATAGATCCACATGTTTTGCATATTATTTTTCGATTCATGTGTTAGCTTAAAAGTGTTTGAAATACAACAGCAAAGCATAAAGAGAATGCATTTAACGTTTGTGTGTGTGCATTCAATGCTGTACTTTTATGTAATGTTGATGTGACTGTAGTGTGGGTATAATCACTCGTAGATTATGTATGTCGACCATGACTTAACTCAGTCGCAGATGATGTGTGATGTCATCGAACGAGAACTGAGTGTGTGGATACTTTATCTTTTTGTTTTCCAACAGTTTAGTTTCAATATGACAATTCTCAAATACACAAAGCCTGATTGATAAAGGCATGTTTTTTCTAGTCTGGTGTGAAGGAACTTGACTGGCCTCAACCCCATCCAACATCTTTGAGATGAACTGAAAAACAGGCTGTGAGCCAGGTCTCATTGCCCAACATCAGTAGCTGGCTTCATTAATGCATTTGTGTCCCATTAGTAAGACTTCCCTGCAGCAGGTTCAAAACTCCTGTGAAAACCTTTCCAGAGAAGCAGAGGCTGTCATAGCACCCCATTAATGTCCATGTTTTTTAAATGAGATGTTTAACAATCATATTTGACCATATAACTTGAACACAAATGAAGTACATTTGGCAACTGGTAGACACATCAGTATTTATGATTCAGACAACATCATCAATCAAGTGAACACTGACATTTGGGAGTAATGAGATCATCACAGGGGTGAGATGACTATGAGAGTATGAGAAAGTAAACCATGAAGTCTTTCTTTGGAACACATTTCTTTACACAGCTCACAAGAGACTAAAACTATTTCCTCTTTATCTATTTGTTTTTACCAGGAATTTGAAGGTTTAAGAACTTAGGGTTGTTTTGATAAGCAATTTAAAACTCCCATATGTTGGATTTTTGTAGTCTGATTCCTTTTTTTAGTTGAGAAATACAACAGTAGAAATATTACTGCACACTTCAAAATGAAATAATAGTTAAGAAGAAATTCCTGTAAGGGGTGGGTGGGTGCTGTCACACTGGGTTGATTTGGATTCATGACTTCAGTATTTCTAACAGTCTGGCCATGACCCTTGTAGAAAAAAATGATTATGTGCATGTTTCTTTTGACGAGGCACAATGCAGCAGCAAATGCACCAAAAGCCCTGAAGGTGCTACTAGGAAGACATGCCAGCCTACACAACACACTATGTTTATAAAACATGAAGAAAAGTTGTTGGTCCAGTAAACTTTTTAAAGAGCAGGATCTTGAGGTTTTTTAATAGAATAAGTGGTTCTTTTAACATTTAACAGACTTTCTCTCCTTGGAACTGGTTTAAAGTATTTTTACTGATTCCCATGGCTTGTTTAGGGTTGTTTGAGGTTGAAGGGCCCAACACAACCACCACCACTCACAAATATACTTGCACACACATTTACACACAGTTATGCACAATCACCCGCATATGTAGTTACTTAAATGAACTTGTAGCCTAATGAAGCTTGAAAACAACAGTAACATTCATCAGGCATATATGGGCCGACTGACACCCCTCACCCTCTCTGTATGTTTATTTCTTCATCTTGAATGTTTATTATTCAGGAAACAGATTCATTTAGCAACAAGACAGAAAACAAATGTGCTGGTTTTGCTTTGGTGATGCAAGAAAATAAGAGACCTAGAATTTCCCACAGACACAGGCAGAATTTATACTTCTGTGTTGAACTGACGATGTACTTACAACATAGGGCTCTATGTCAACGCAGAGCCCTGTGCTGTAGCCTGACGTGCACCTCTCCAGAAATGTAACTACACGTTGCGGTGACGCAGACCTCCTGTCTTTTTTTGTAAGCTGAAACCATTTCGCTCAGTGGAAACACAGCATTTATTCACTTTTATTTCGGAGATAGAAACAATAAATTGTAAAGACAATAAATCCTCCACAAAAATAGCATTTTAAGTCTTGTGTGTGATTTATCCTTCAGGGATTTATACTTAGGGATTTATTCTGGCTTCATATGAGCAGAGGAAATCTCCGCTTGTCGCTAGGCTAATTATGCAATTTAAAATGCCATAGGCTTGTGCTAATAACGTTAGCATGTTATATTTGTTTGGAAAACGTCTTTAGTGTAAGACAGTTGTGTCAGTGAACCTTGTGAGCTTTAGTGAAGCCGAATTTCGTAATGTTACCTTTGTTAAATGTTGCTGTTGTCCCTGGCTTCATATGAGAAGAAGAAAAGTTCGCTAGCTGCTAGACTAATTTATATAATGTAAATCGCATAGGCTTGTGCTAAAAACATTAGCATGTTGTATTTGTGGGGAAAACGTGTCCAGATAAAGACAAGTGCTTTGTCTGTGAGTGCTGCGAGTTATATTTAAGCTGATTTGTGTACTTGTGTTTGAAACTGTCTCTGTTGAGCCATGTTTAATGTGTGTTTAATGTGTGTTTTGAATCAACTAAACTTTACAGCACTTCAGAAACCTCCGCCGCTGACCAGTGTTTTGGAGGTGTAACTGCAGAATGACACAGACACACCACCGCCCAAGTATAAATGCTCACAACAGCGTGCGTAGGCTATGGTGTAGGGTCTGCCGCACAAGTATAAATCCAGCTTAACAGTGCAAAGGAATGATGCAAGGCAGAAAATGGACCATGAAGTACATATCATGATAGACAAAGCATTCCTCGGGAATAAGATTTGAAGCAGGACAGGCTTGCAAAATGGTTGCAGCTGTCGAAGGAACTGATGGGGATAACCAGTAATTCATCGGCCCAGTTCATCAGATGTCGATTATAGTTAATAGACACATAAAAAATCAACTCTGAGAGGGCGCCATACATCTGGACAGATTTAGTGCCGTCAGATAAGATCTGCCTTTCTGTGAGGAAGTATTCGGTGGGAGGCACTGACATCTCCACATAGCCTGACCTCTGACCTCTGCATGGAGGATAAAATTTTAGGACAAATTTTTAAATTGTATCACTAAAGTATTGCATTGTAACTTTTCGTGACTTTCCTGTTTGCAATTGCAGCATCATGTCCCTCGGAGAGACAAGACACTAATATGACTATACTATAAGCTACTCTGTATTTGCTTTTGTGTGTGTGTGTGTGTGTGTGTGTGTGTGTGCATGGGCTTGTGAGATTCAGTTTCAATCTCAGTTTCATTTGAACTTCATTCAGTTTCACTGCTATCGAGCTGTTACGAATCTTGGAGTGTTGTTGACATGTCAGAGGAGGCGCGGTAAACAAGGGGAGGCAGAAATCATTTGTACACCATTGCAGTACAGAACCGCTGCAGCTGCACTGAACAAAAGGTTGAGAGATGCTTGAGATAAAACAGCTGCTCACAGTTGGAAACCAGACAAGGTTTTAACCTTTTTTGATAGGGGGGGGGGTCAAAGATCTAAGTTTGTCTTTCACAAAAAATGCAGAGGGATGGGTTGTGATAAAAACATTATAGAAACAGCTCAGATTTACGAGGCAGAGGGGGGTCTGCTTCCAATTTTCTGATTTGGTTTGTGTGTGATTTAATCTGTTTGTTTCTGTGAAGCGATCCACTTCACAAGAACTATGGCAGCCATGAAGCTCCTTTCCTTTCTCCCGCTCCTCACCTGCATGTACCTGAGTCTTGGACAAGGTGAGTGGAACAGATCAGATTTGATTCACACCAGAACTACGAAACTGTAATGGCAAACTCTGATTAGACTGTAGACAGATTTAAGATTGGATCTAGTTTTGGTGGCAGTCTCATGAAGTCTCAACTTCAAATTTGATTGAACTGTGGCTACAGCTGCATTTCATGATCCACATTCCTCTATATTGTTACTTATCCCCTGTTTCAATGAGGTGAATTATTCTGCTCAAAACCATTCATCCTAATGCTTCATACCAAAGTGTAATCTGTCTGGGCATGTTATCATAGACTGCTTTAATATAGTAATCTTGTGAATGGTTTTATAAATAGAAAACAACAAAACAAACATTACTTGAAATAGCTGATTTTCACGAACATTTCCCCTCTGCAAAATACAGTTCACACTGAGAATGTTGAATTGTGGACATGTTGTATGGCCTTTGGAGTAAAAGTGACAATTTCTTCATTGATACATCAATACGACCACACTAAGACACTCATTGATTCATTTTCCGTATCCTATGCTGGACCCTATCCCAGCTGACACTGGGTGAGAGGCGGAATACACCCTGGACAGGTCACCAGACTATCACAGGGCTGACACATAGAGACAGTCAACCATTCACACTCACATTCACACCTACGGCCAATTTAGAGTCACCAATTAACCTGCATGTCTTTGGACTGTGGGAGGAAACTGGGTAGAACATGCAAACTCAGCACAGATGGGCTCCCCCACCATGGGTTTGAATCAGGACCCCTCTTGCTGTGAGGCGACAGTGCTAACCACTGCAACACTGAGTCGCCTAAGACGCTCATATATCTTACTATATAATGATGAAAACTGTCTGTGTATGGGTGTCTCTGTTCCACATTTTTCTCCTCACTGACTTGGTCAATCCATGTGAAATGTGGCACAGTGGTAGAGGATCATGGGAGGGTGCGAATGAAGCAATATTACATCAATTGGCCAAAGGGGGGCGCTATAGCAACTGATTGAAATTGCAAACTTTGAATGGGCATATCTCATGCCCCGTATGTTGTAGAGACATGAAACTTTGCACAGAGATGCCTCTCCTCATGAGGAACAAATTTGCCTCAGAACCCATAACTTCCAGTTATACATATTTTTTCCGCCATTTTGAATTTTTTTTGAAGAACACTTAAAATCGATCTCTTCCTAGGAAGTTTGACCGATCTGCATGAAACTCGGTGAACATAATCTAGGGACCAATATCTAAAGTTCCCTCTTGGCAAAAGTTGGAAAACTTACTAAAACTGAGATTCTATAAGACAATGAATATTGCGGAGGGTGTGGCTCATCACATAAAGGTGTATAACATCTCAAGGGTTTCACCCATCACCACGCAACTTTGTAGGCATATGACCACACATAATCTGAGGGGACCCCTCCATTATTGACCCCATCAAACAAAATGGGGGCGCTAGAGAGCTAATTTCTTATCTAGGCCTAACAGCCAGATCGATCTTTACTAAACTTGGTTGATATGTAGAACAGGACGCCTCAAGGTGACTGGAGAAACTTAAGTCTAATTTGTAACTGGGTGGCGCTATAACAACAGAAAAATGCTTAAATGGCTAAAATGCGACCGATTGCTGTGGCTCCCCCTGTGGCCAAATGTTTTTGGTTTTTTTTCTCTAATTTTTGGTATGATGGTATGGTATGCTGTACATAATCACGGAAACTGTCAGTGTGTCATTCTGTCAGTCAGTCATTCTGTCTGTCCCACGTTTTTCTACTCACTGACGTGGTCAATCTATGTGAAACTGCACATAGGCATTGAGGATTGGCATAGGTAGAAGGTGACAAAGCTACCAATGGGTATGGACTAGTTGAGTAAATTTGTGAAAGAAGAGTCTAAAGCTGCCATACAACACTCCTACATTTTGTGAGCCCACTGCATTTTTAAGCTCAGTAACTTTTCAGTAACATTATTACAGCCAGTATTTTGTGGTCTGTGTGTGTTAGTAAGAGAGAGCAATTCCGCTGTCTCTCAGGTTAACTCATATCGCAGCTGTGCCTGGATAGTGTGACGTGTGTGCTTGTGCTGCTGCTGTGGTCCTGCTAGATGCCTCCTGCTGCTGCTGTTATCATTAGTCATACTTCTACTGTTATTATACACACATGATTATTGTCACATATGTATACTATCAGATATTTATATATACTTTCAACATATTGTACCACAATAACCAGAATTATAATTATAATATTATTACTTTCATTAATGTTGCTGTAAGCTACTGTCATTACCGTCTGTCCTGCATCTCTCTCTGTCTCTGTCTCTCTTTCTGTCTCATTCTGTCTCATTGTGTCATACGGATTACTGTTAATTTATTGACAGTTGATCTGTTCTGTACGACATCTATTGCACATCTCTCCGTCCTGGAAGAGGGATCCCTCCTTAGTTGCTCTTCCTGAGGTTTCTACCGTTTTTTTGCCTGTTAAAGGGTTGTTTTAGGGGGGAATTTTTCCTTGTCATGTAGCTCAGGCCCTGTCTGTGTGGCTACACCCAAAGTTGCTCAACGTTCTGGATCCCTGTTCTTCATTAATGTGCATAATCTATCTGTGATGTCATCCTGATTTTCTATATTGTAATTTTGCTATGTTTGTCTAATCTGTTCAACACATGTACCATGTCTGCCTCTGTTGCACTTCCTAAACTTTTTTTTTTGTCCTCTGTTAATGTTTTTTCAGTGGGAGGTTTTCCTTATCTAAACTGAGGGTCCACGGACAGATGGTTTTGTATGCTGCACAGACTGTAAAGCCCCTTGAGGCAAATTTGCGATTCACTAACAAAGACCACACCGATAGAAATATAGATTGCAATTAGTTTATTACATAAGATGGATAGAGCCTCCTTGTGATTCCGGTGTTCCGTGAAGAGACAGAGAGGGGAGACATAAACAGCAAAAATCAAAAATAAAGAAAATGGGATTTGGGGGGAGGGATGTTAAAATGGAGTCAAAGGGGAGGGTAACGGATAAGGTGTCTTAAATACTTTTAGTGTGGAAATGGATGAGATCGAGGTGTGGTCTTTGTTCCTGAACTTAGTTATAAACCTTAATTTTCTGATATTGGGCCATTTAACTAAAGTGTATTTGTGCACATGTGTATAAGTGTGTGTATGGTGTAGATGGGGACAAGCTGAGAATTTGTTTTAAACTAGATTTCCATATTTTTATATCAGCATTATACTTGTACTTTGTGTCTTATCAAATAAAGAGGCAATGCAACCCTGGTTTTCTATCATGGTTTATAGTTTATCAGGAAACCACACCAATGTGTTCTACATCAGGTCGGCCCTGATTTAATGACACAGTTATTAAATAATGGGGAAAAAGTTGCACCATTCCTTTCCAATGAAATTTTCACTGGATATCCATGAAAGCAGGCGTAGCTTTAGTCCAGTAATCTCTCCCTCAGTCTCCATTTGGCATCAACGTGAGCCAATAATTGACTACATGAGCCGTCCGTCAACACTTGTAAGCTGGTTTCCATTGTCCTGATGATAACGTTGGTGGCAAAGGATTGACATGACAGTTAAAAATGTTCAAAGTCTGTTAAGATTCTCAGCAATCAATGAGGCCGGATTAAAGGATAAGTTCACAATTTTTTAAGCCCCTCTCTAAACAATAATCAGGTGCCTGTATTTACACTGAAACAGGTTTTGCTGCTGTCGCCATTCCTCCTGTTCTTACTGGCTGTGAAGTGATCCCCTCATAATGGGCTTTCAATGTAAGTGACTGTGGGAAAAACAGTCTTCATTTAGTGTAGACATGTATTTAAAAGTTCATTCTAAGTCCAGCAGTGTTACAACTTAGCTGATGGAGTTTAACAGTCATTAATAAAAAGGGTGTAGGCATGTTAAACCTCCAGTAGATGGAGTCGTTTGGCCCACAGTACTCATCAAAACTGAATTAAAAGGCAACACTGTGAATACAAACAATGACAATGGTTACAAAATATGAAAACAAATAAATGTTTACAAAAAAGCAGTAAAATATAGGTTCTTATTCGGGTTTGGGTGTTTAGTAGCCTATAATCTGTCAGGGGCTTCCTGCTGGTTAAGTTTCCTTTGTATGTCCCCTTTTTGTTTGGTAGATGGGATGTGGTCAATGCCAAGGGATTATAATGTGGATGAGTCACTGTTATGGAAGTTCAGATTGTTACTACCCATTAGAGTAGTTTAAATTCCCAGTGTGAAGAGCATTTTGTTCTGCCAGCAGGTCCTGCAAATGTCTCTTTGTTCTTCTAGTGTAGAAACAACTGAGACATTCTAGCCTATCACAAATGAGGTTTTCCCTCTAGGATGTAAAAATCCATAGATGTCTTGGCCTGTTTTCCATTTGTGCGGTGTTTACAATGGTTAAACTTGTTGGCTGCCTTAAGTTTTAGAACTTACCATGTTAGTTGGGTGTAAGAATTAAGATGGCTGTGTAGCTGTTTATCGTGTGGATTCTCCTAAAACTGATTAATGTTGGGTCAGGGAAGATCTGACTGAGGATACCATCACTCTCATCTCAGTAATAACCCAATTCCTATTAGTATTCTGTTAAATGTTTTGTGTGTATGTAATGTATGTTGTGACAAATACCACAATTGATAGATCACATGATTCCTTTCTATGCAACCAATTGGCAAATCTCATTCAGGGCGCCCTATTTAAACTGCTCTGGCCTGCCTACTGTTGCTGCTTCCTCTGCAAGCTGCTTTGCAACCAGCCTCCACCCCAGCTCCTCCTTTTCATGCTGTGTCTGACTTATCATTGTCATTTCTGTTTGTCATTGATGCTGCTCTGTTCTGTTCCCAGGGGGGTCTTTGCTGCTGCTCTGCCTGCCTTAGGCTTTCTGTGTAGGCCTAGGAAAGGCAGAGAGGCCCCAGAACAGAGCCATACCTCCAAATATAATACTGCAAATGGAAATAAAGTTTTCTTTGACTCAAGTGGTTCGGACTGAACTAGTCTTTTGTTTGTTTGTAGGAAAGTTTGTCTGTCCAGACGGCTGTAGTGTACACTATCTGTTGGATGTTGTTTTACCATTTCCTTAGCTTTAGCCTCAAACTCCTGGACAATCAAGGGACTTTGCATACATCTATATTTAGGAAACCAAGCTTTCATCCCAGGTGGCTCTGAGAGACCATGCCTTATGGCCAGTTTCAACAAGTGCGGAGAGTTAGTGACCAGGAAAAGGAGTTTCAGGCCAAATCTAAAGAAAACGTTTTCACGCCATGAGGAATGGGGATATAGAAATCCCACCCTGCAGAAAGCTTACTCTAGAGCAAAACATCTGGACAGACAAATTTCACTACACTCAAACAATGTCACACATCTTGAATGGCTTTTAAGCTTACAGAGGAATGTACATAGCACTCCATGACAGAGTGATAGACCTCACAGCAAAGGACATATCAAACTATTTTTCACCCTCATTGAGATTGTACAAGCATTCCTGTGTCAAACCTTTCATGTTAACATCTCTGCAATAGTAACCCAGGTACTTTTCCACATCTGTCTACTATTATACCAAGTGATTGCTGAAGAGTCCAAAGGGGTGCTTGTTTTAGAGGTTTTCCTGCATCTCTGACTCTAAAGCTTAGAGGAAGACTTTATGACGAGGTCACTGAGTACCAACCACTCCTAAATACCATGTCAGACCTGGGTTATAGGTGCAGACTACTGCAAACTCACAGGTTCGTCGTAAAAGGGATTTAACAACTTGGGTCGGCCCAAAAGGGGCTGAATGGCTTGAAAAGTACTCTGTCTCTGCTGACCTTTGCAGCCGCAATAAATGATGGAGATGCTGCAACGTATACCCCTTTGACCTGAGTACTACATTTTCTGTTGTGATGACCTACGTCACTGGTCTGTGATTCTGTAAATCTACTGCATCGTTAAAGAGTAAGTTCAGTATTTTTCAACCCCGACCCTATTTTCCCATGGTTTTGTGCTCACGTTACTAATGTGAACAATATTTTTTTTGATTTGTCCAGTGTCAAAAGAGCTTCGGACAGCAGCAGCGAAACAGGCTGCAATGTAGCCATTTGGAGCATGTTCGTACCATCAATTTACATTCACTGAAAGTGCTTGTTTTTGCCACTGACAGGCTCAGATTATTATTTTGAGTGTCTGACAGCATTATGGAAAGGGTCCCTACAGGGATGAATCTTTTTGTAAAAGACTTTTTGTTTTGTTTAACCAGAAACAGTCCCAATACTGCTATCATCAAACCCACCAGACTCCATTTAAATAAATGTTAATTTTACCATTTTAAAATACATTTCATTAATAGTTGACATAAACAAAATAAAACTCACAAAAACCATCTTGGTTCATCTCTCCACTTTTCCAACAATCACCAACTCTGGTTTTGTTGAAATAAACTCTTAACTCACCCAGTAAAACGTGATAATCTGCTGCCTCTATACACGCTAAAATGTCTGTTTATTTAGATAGAGTCTGGTGGGTTTGGCATTAATGGAGCTGTTTCCGGTAAGACAAAAATGACTCTTTAATGTAAAGGTCTATCTCTATAGGGATCCTTTACATAATGTTTACACTTATGATAACAATTTGAGCCCGTCAGTGGCAAAAACAAGTGAACTTTTAGTGGACGCAAAATGACTAAGTGGTTACGTTGCGGCCTGTTTTACTGCTGCTTGCTGCAGCGGTCTTGTTTAATACTGTACCAGTTTCAAAAACTGATGTTCCTGTTAGTTACTTACACACGAAAACACGGGAAAATTAGGTCCAGGTTGCAAAACACCAAACATACCCTTTAATATTTGTGCCCTTGTACCTGTTTGAATTGTTACAATGTGTGTATGTGTGCAGGGGGTGGCCTTGAGGGATTCAGTGATCAAATTTCACTTCTACTGAGCAGTTGTAAAACTTGGTGTGTTGTTGATATGTCAGAGGGGGTGTGGTAAAGGAGGGAGGGCAGATTTCATGTGTGCACTATAAGAGCACAGAACTACGGCGAGCTGCAGCGTTGGACAAAAAGTTTTAGTCCCAGGACATCTTGTGAAAGACTGAATGTGAGCAGGTACGTCTCTCTGCATGCTTGTGATACAATCCCATCATGTTGTTCTTGGTGATCTTGCAAACATGCTGTTATATGTTCCAAGTTTTGACGTTAATAAGAAACAACTGCAGAGAGGGAATCCAGCCAAAATTTATCACAAACTCACTTGGTTCCTGTAAAACAGCACTCAGTACGATTAGGATGAAAAAGCTGCACACAGCTGGAAACCAGACAAGGATTTAAAAAATATTTAATCAGGGGGTCAAAGACATAACCTTTGTCTTTCACAAGAGCACAGATGGGGGGGCATTGTGATGGAAAACATTTTATCAGCTGCCAGAATTTTCCGAGGCACAGGGGGGTGGCAAAGCCTGCTTCCAATTTTCTGATTTGCTTTGTCTGTGATTTAATCTGTTTGTTTCTGTGCAGCGATCCACTCAACAAGAACTACAGCAGCCATGAAGTTCCAAGCTCTTTTCTTCCTTCTGCTCCTCACCTGCATGTACCTGAGTCTTGCCCAAGGTGAGTGGAACAGATCAGATTTGATTCACACCAGAACTACGATACTGTAAGAGCAAACTGTGATTAGATTGCAGACAGATTTTTTTTTAATTAAAGTACTCAACTGTTGTAGCATTTTATGTAAGCCAGCATTTAAAAATATGAATTTAGTTTTTTGGGGGGACTTTTGTATATGACTGTGGAGAATATGTGGAGTCTCACTTTGACCAAATTTGGTTAAATTATGACTGCAGCTGTATTTCACAATCCACATTCCTCTACAAGCTGCTAAATCCTCTCTTTCAATGAGGTGAATTATTCTGCTCAAAACCATTTATTGTAATTCTTCATACCAAAGTGTAAATCTGTCTGGGCACGTTATTATAGACCGCTTTAATGTGGTTATCTTTTGCAGGGTTTGAAACAATAGAAAACAACACATTACTTTAATTAAGTAAAAAACTGATTTTCATAAATATTCCCACTCAGCAAAATACAGATGGGGAGTTTTGAATTAAATTTATAGTTTCTTTATTGATACATCAAAATTCAAGTCCTCTAGGTTTTCAGTGTCAGTACAGCCAGTCCTTCAGTGCTTGAGCATCGCCACAAACATTTCTGAGTCTTCAAAAAGCAGAGGAAACCTAACTTCGCATCGGAGGGAAGGAGGGGCACATGCAGATTTGTTGCAAAGAGTTCAGAGTTAGCTGATCGGACTTGAGGGAGAAGGCACAGCATGGAAAACGAAATTCTTATCATTTTCAATAAAAAAGAAAAGAAAAGAAAGGTAAAGAAGGAATATGACGATTATCCTATTTAGAAAATTGCTACGTTTATGTCCAAGAAAACATAATAAGGCTACATATGCAGGTTTTCTTCACCCAGAATGACTATTTGCAAACCCTGTGACCCAAATACAAGTTAGGTGAGTAGTTACAGTAAGCAGGGCTGGAGCCAAGATTTTAGAAATACTAGGATCATGAGTCAAAGTCCCCGCAGTGCAATACCCACCCCCAGTGCATTTTACTTACTTTAACTGCACTGTCTTAAAACTTTATTTCCCACTGTGAGGGTCTAAATGCTATTTTAATGCACACTGTCAAGAATAAAAAGAATACTGAATTGTTCAGCTGTTAGCCTTTGCCTAATCAAATTTAATAGTAAAATCGTTTTTTTTAAAGTGTAGGGTGTTAACACTTCCCTCGGTTTCTAAAATAAATAAAAAACTCCCAAATAAAGATACCAGAGACATGACCTCACTGTCCTCGATCATAGCTGTAACCCTGATGGTAAGATGGCTCTACTTTTAGATTATAATGACTAGCCCAACTGGTGAATAAAAGAAATGACATCTTTCACTTTTGTTATTTGTTAATGCCAAAATAAATCCCTGGCACTTGCAGATGGGGAGATGTGAATTTCCGAGACGCTGTTAGTTTAGGCGCAGATCTTTGCTTATTGTGGTTTTCTTTGATACAAATATAACAGTTGCATCATATACGATTGAATTAGTGGATTTGGGGACCCATGATTATGTCTGTCCAGTTAATATTGAGTCAACAGTCCACAAATTACAAATATGATCATATCAGGACTAATTACTGCTCACTCTGCTCATTTTTGTGCCAATAAAAACAGACAAACACATTAAGGCTCAAATTGAGGGTCAGACACTGTTGAAACTGAGCTCCATTGTTTTCTCTTCGGCCCCCAAATGGAGTGAACAAATTGAGTGATTGCTCCATTTGAGTGACATTTTTCAGCGAGGCGCTTTATCTCTCTCTAATCCGCGGTAACTTTATCTCTCTCTCCAGGCTCGTATGGCAACTGCTGCCTCGGCTACGTTACGGGGATGAAAGCGAATGTGAGGAAAAACATTGAAAGTTACAGGATGCAGGAAACAGATGGTGACTGCAACATCAGAGCTGTTGTGTGAGTAAAAAATGTTATGTCCTTCACTGCTGGCCCTTAGCGAGCCTTTTGTTTCTCCTGCATTGTTGAAACTTCCAACTATGATAAACTGGCAAAAGTTAATGGAAAAAGAAACAACCAGATTATTGATCCAAGCTTAGAGCTGCAGTTTTAAGTGTGCACACTGTCGTCTTTGATTTCATATTAAACATACTGATATGTGCAGGTTCCTGATGAGGAAGAGGCCGTCACACAAAAAACAGCGGACTGTTTGTGCCAATCCCAATGACATTTGGGTCCAGGGGCTGATGGATAGCGTGGATAAGAGAATGTAGAATTAGGTAAAACGCACAGACACACAGACACACAGACACAGACACACACACAGACACACAGACACAGACACAGACACAGACACAGACACACACACACACACACACACACACACACAGAAAAACTAATCTCTGCGTATATTCCTCATCATAAATCTTTTGTCTCTGCAGACCACTTACAAGAAGACAACAAGAGAGGAATGGGAGAGAGGGCAGCAGATGTTTCACCTCCCTGTCAGGCATCATATATCACCTTTAACCACATGGATTATGTTTCAGTAATTTTGGTATTTCCTGTTGCTGACAGAGAATGTAAATGTGCACGGTTCACTATAACACGAACCACATCCTCAATGTTATATCCAGTATAGCAAAATTCGTCTATATGAGCCATCGCTTTGATTCTGTTCTCGTCTCTGTGATATGTAGCGCCTGCTAGGAATGAGCCACTGTTTGGCAGCTTTGAAATGTACTGGCAGAGTGTGTTTGTGCGCATGTGTATAAGTGTGTGTGATGTATATGTATAGACCACTTTGGGGATAAGATGAGAGTTTTTTTAATGTGACAGATTTCCATATTTTTATATTAACATTATAATTGTACTGTTTGTGTTCCTGTATCAAATAAAGATGTAATGTAACCACACCAATGTGTTCTACATCAGTTCTGCTCTGATTTGGTAATGCCATGGTTTATTAAGTAAATAAAAATGCCCCATTCCTCCCTAATGACATTTTTACTGGATGTCCATGAAAGCAGGCGTAGCTTTAGTCCAGTAATCTCTCACTCAGTCTCCATTTGGCATCAACGTGAGTCACTAATTGACTACATGAGCCGTCCGTTAACACTTTAAAACTTGGCTCTCGGGACAGTTGGTCCGCAAAGCTGGTTTTTATTGGCTTGATAATAATGTTGGTGGTAAGGGATTGAATTGAAAGTTAAAAGTCTTCCAAGTCTGTAAACACTCTCAGCGGTCCAGTCCAACAAGTCTGGATTAAAAGATAAGTTTACAGTTTTTCAAGTCCCTCTTTAAACAGTACTCAGGTGGCCCTATGGACGTTCAAACAGGTTTTGCTTGCTGTAATTTCCCCCCTTGTTCATGGCTGTGAAGTGATCCCCTCATACAGTAATTTGGACAAAATCTTAATTTAGAGTAAAAATGTATTCAAAAAATTATACAAAGCGGTTACCTCCAAGTTCCTATCAAGAACAGCGCACACAGCACACTATAGATAGCAGCTTCATTATGTTGTGCGCCAAGAAAACAACCAGTGCTTGTATGCTTGTAGTGCACCTGACCCCAGGTTATCTCTATATCAGTTAGTTTGTAGGTATTTAATGAAACAGCTTTGTTTTACCTGCTTTGAATGTTATCAGCTCATTAAAGGACTGTTATCAGTTGTCAGTGGGAACATAGATTTGAGGTAGTATGGCTCTACTCTACCTCCTACAATCATGTTTGCTGTTAGGCAGCAGCCTCTAGTGGCTGTAATTATGAGGGGTAACAGGTGACGCAGTATGAAGAGCAACAAAGTCCCAACACATTCTCACTCCGACCTTGTCACATATAGATGTTTGGTCATGGACCTTCCATATCCAGATACGACGTCCAAGGTACCCTGCGTGTGTTGGTTGTTGACGTTCTGGGACAGCGTGTCAAGTTCTGCCTGTTACATGCTTTGTCTTCTTTCAAGATATACTTCTGTTTTCACACGAAATTTGCCATTTACATACAGTCTCTTTCAAAATAAAAGCACTATGTCAGTACAAAAATGCGCATTGACGTTTGTTTTCCTTCAACAACTAACACACGTGGTTCAGTTTACGCAACAAAATCATGTGCTTAGGGTTAGGAAAATAAGAGAACGATCTCCCGGGTGAAAGTTGGTGTTTGTTGGACCCATCCACCATCCCTCCCACGCACCCTACTCCAAACCTAACTTTCGTTCTTGTCCCATCGCCTTTCCCCCTGACAAGGCCAAGTGCCGCTAAACTATAATGGCAACCGTCCACGTATCTTGCCGATGTTAAAGGATGGCTCTTTCCATCAGTGTCTGATGCGGCAACTCACTACCCAAGCGCCAGATTTTGATGACTTCAGAATGAGACCAGGTTGCCAAGTCCATGTAGGCAGGAGGTCAGAGTGGATGATGGTTCAAACAAACACAGGACTTTTACTCAGGACACCGCTGTTTGTGTCCCATGTGAAAATAAAAGTCATCGCTGACTTATTCTCAGTGACATACCGAAGTTAATTTACATAATGTATTTAACCTAAGTCATACACAAGTTTCTTAACTTACGTCACATGCATAATGTACTGTATATGAGCTTGCATATAGAACTCAAGTTAAGTAACAAATGTCTTTAACTCAAACCATGATCTTCTCTCAAACCTAACCGAATAGTTTTGGCACCTTAATAAATGCAACTGTGACCGATTCACTACCTTGTGTAGGCACACTCTGGTCTACTGGTAGGTGCAGTTTGCCCTGTCTGAAGCAACCGATAACATTTGATGGGATGTTTCATGAAAATCCATCATGCAAGCTCAAAACTGAAATATTAAAGCTGTTGGATCAGGATTTTGATCCAGGGCTCCTCAACAAGGACGAGACACAAGATTATATAATGACGCAGGACCCACTTGATATTAAGTAAACAATCATATTACTGAAAGCAGCTGGCACTCAAGAATACTGGGGAGCTGATTTATCTCACTGTCTTGCTAGCACTTCATGTTTGTTAAGTGTCTTCAAATGTTATTCACAAGTCAGGGAAATCATGGTGGCCTGGGCAACAACATGTACCGTCTAAACCACGATGTCCCTGGCTGGACTCCAGCTGGGGGCCTTTGTTGCACGTCATCCACACTCTGTCTGTGTTTCCTGTTCATATCTTGACTATATACTGTCAATAAAGGGCAAAAATTCATAAAAACTTAAGCCCTGTCCCAAATTCACACTGCATCCTAGCAAGCACTATGATCTCTTGTCGCAGTACAGGCCTTACTGTCTTGCAGTTAAAAACCGACATAAATTACCATTCTGTGCTAACAGGAAATCACATAAGATGTGCTAACAAACACATGTCCGTCAAACTGCAACTTTGAAGATTCTGCCGGTTAAACTTCATAAACAGACAGCAACGTGTTTTCCCGAAGATGTAATACTTCTTGTTAGTTTTCTGAGGTAATTCTGGGGCTGTTTAACCACCATCCATCTGCAATTACTTTTAATGTCCTCCAGCTGTGAGCAGCTCTTTCATTTCCTTTGTGCATTGCATTGTGGGACAATGGTAAACATCAGCACTACTTTCCAAAATCGAGCATTTCTTAAAGGTCCAGTGTGCAAGATTTAGTAAGATACAGTGGCTTCTGTGGTGAGGACTGCAGATTGCAACCAGCTGAAACGTCTCCTGGTTAGAATTCATTCAGTGCTTATTGTTCAGGAGGTTTTTTACTGGGAGCTGAATTATCCGCAGAGGTCTCTTCCTCTCTGAAACAAACAGCTCTTGTGATTTAAACCGGTAAAAATACTGAATAAAGCAGCTTCAGGTTTAAAAGATTGGTGTTTTACCAACGCTCTTGTTGCGGAGAGGCTGCTAACTACAGTGGCCAACACAAAAATGCGAATGGTCCTATCTAAAGACAATGTCTGGGCTACTGTAGAAACATGGCCATGCAACATGGTGACCTCCGTAGATACGAAAATGTTACAAATCTTGATTTCAGGCAATTATACACTAAAGAAAACACACTTTCTGCCAATATATCCCCATAATTCCCACACTCTGGACCTCCAACTGTGCATGTTAACTCATCTTGAGTTGACTTTTCTGGTGTAAAAACATTCAAACTCATCTTAGAAGAGTATGAAGGATAGATTTAGAAAACAGAAAGATAGGCAATCTGCCATGTTAGCACATTACCCAACATATACGATCATTTTTAGGTACTGAATTTAGGATTTAGAAATTTGACCTCACAAACATTCCTCAGATGTGACTGAATTTTATACATAAGTTTTCGTTCATTCAAAAAAAACAAACAGATTGTGGAAAGGAAAAGGCTTCGGATTGTTCTCTGTGCCAAACGAATCATTTAGAAACTTAATCATATCTGATGTTGGGGCATCTCTTGTGGGAAAATTCTGTGCAGATGTGACTAATCTCCTTCCCAACAATGTTTTCGACGATTGCCCGTGCCTGCAAAACAAACGTTATTTTGTCTGGCAGGCTGAAATCCTGCCGATAACATTAGTTCTGCAACATTCATCCAAAAGAATCAGTGGCTTCAGACACACTTTAGAGTGATCGAGTCTAGGTCTCTCAGACAGTAGTCATGGGACAGAACAAGAAACCAGACCATGACAGAAGTTATGTGCAGGTGTTGACAGCTGTCCTTGTTTTTCACACCATGAAGCATTAACAAAACGCTAATCAGTCACTGGAGTGTCACAACTGACCCTTTTGGGTAAAGAAAAGAATGACCCAGTTAATGTGGACTGCTGCTGACTCAAGCCCTGAAGCGGTTTCCCTCCTTCTCATCTCTCTGGCTCAGTTGGTGGAAGTTTTTATAAGATGCCTTTGAAATAAGACAAGACCTGCAGTTGCTACAAGAGAGACGTGTTAGATCTCGCCCCACCTGTGCCCCATTTGAAGACATTCATGCTTTGTTTCATGCCTGTCTCTGGAACATCACGCATACTGTGGCTTTTGACATCCCCACTTTCTGATTGCAAACACCATGGCCAGTCATGCATCGATAAATGTAAACGATTACGGTTCAGTTGCCTGCTCTGTGAAAGTGTGAAAGTGAAAGTCTTTGCAGCAGCAGTATTTATCCACTGGTGCTCAGGGTCAAGAAGTTAAGTCGGGAGGTTGACTTTAATTATCATACAGGGATGGATACGATGGCATAAACACATGTTCTATATAATGTGATCCATTGTAAGAGACCCCCAAACAGCCTCCTGCTGATGTTGTTCTCTCCTGCAGTTGAGAAGGAAATTGTCCATAAAAGGCAAAGTGGTTACTCTTTCGCAACCATCTCAACCGTGTTTTTATGAACTGAACAGATCTGTCATTTATCCAGAGCTCAAGGCTGCTGTTTCACTGCCAAATGTCATCGCAAACAAATGCTGACTTGCTCTTGGGTTTAATATCTTGGCTTCCCACGATGATCCCAGAGGCTTGGTAAAGGTAAAGATGAAGAAAGAACATGTGAATGTGATAGAAAAGCATTAGAAAAACAAAACAATAGGTGTTTCATGGTTGAAATATCACTCACCACTTTTTAATTTCATTCAGACGGGTTTGTGACTGGATCAAAGACAGCATTGTGTCATTGAGATTTATTTTATTATCCTTTGTGGCACTGACATGAGTAGTTAGGAGACAAACAGAAACAGATAAACACGTAAAACTGATTCTTTCCTGAGTGATGTTGAAATAAATGGTTTCGTTTATCTGACCTGATTTAAAGGTTTGATTTCAGACTTTAAATACTTAGCTTAAGGTAAGCCTCTGTGTTTAATGAACCTCACTGACATGTCATGCTCGCTTACCTTTGATCGCCTCAAAGTAAATGATTTACTGTTGAAAACAACTTCACTTTCCCTCGATGTATCAGCTCCGTTCATGCATGAACTCCCTTTTTGAAATCTGTTTTGAAACAGGAGCTGCAGACGGACACTGTTGGTTGTTTCTTTTTCATTTCACTGTCATAAGAAACATTATTCTCTGCATCCTTAATCAGTTTACAGATGATCCTGCAGTTGGGATAATAAATTTTAACAGTGATTTTCACACCGGTGATGTTGAGCAAGAACAGGTTTCCTAAATAAACAGCAGGACTCCTTCTTGGCACTCAAGGAGGCCTTGATCATTTATCCCTGTCCGCTCCTGCCCACACAATGAGAACACATTCCTATTTGAAAACAGGCTGCGGGCTCAACACGTTATTGCAAAATATGATGCTTATCATAGTGCCAATCACTAATTTCAGCAGGTGCGTGCACTCACTGGCAGATTTGGCGCCAAGTGGTGGGGTGATGGTAATAGGCAAAGAGTGATGCCTGGCTCAGAGAAACTGCTGTACCCCCGAGGAACTCACAAGCAAAAGGTGAGGTGAATGTGAAGTGGAGAGAGAATTGGAAAGTTTGACATCACAGACTGGAATTAAATAAAGTATTGCAGTCTTAAAAGAACTCACATGTTCATGTTTCGTAACTCTGTAGAATTCACAAATGCGTCATATTTCACCATCAGCTCTTTTACTGAAAGATCTTGAGGTGGCTCCAACATCCTGCTAACTGGCTCAAAGGATGAAGTTTTTTTTTAAAACCTCAGGGCTTATGAGGAAGCAAGAAATCATTTAAGGTCCCATTTAAGGAAATCTCTTTGTAAACGCTTGAAATCTTGGCTGGAGTCGTGCATGCAGCAGAGAAAGTCAATATTGTTATCCTGCTGGAGGGAAAGATGAAGAGATATGAGAGGAAACGGTTTAAAGTCATTGTTTGAAAATGCTTTTATTCTGATTCACAAATGTTGCCTCCGTCAATGCTATAATTATTAATACAGAGTAGCATGAAGTTCATGCCAGTGTCCATGAAGCACTGATTAAAGTATTGCCTTAAAACATCAGCACATACTTAGATATTTACAAAATAAGATTAAAATTGTGCAAACTTGAAACAATCTGTGTGCTCCAGACTTGTTGTGACAATCTTAAAATGTGCATATTTGCAAATATTTTTTAATAAATATCTACAATAAACAAAGGCATTTTAGGCACCAGTTCTTGTTTAAACAAACAAAAACCCAGTCTTAATCCAAACTTGCGCACCAACGCTTGATCAGTGGCCCTGGGTGTCAGATACAGATGCCCCGAGGCACCCTTTAGAGATGCGCCGGGGGTGGCTTTTTTGATGCTCCAAGCAATTGCTGTAGTATAAAGAGCGAGAGAGTGTAGTGCACTAATCACATATGTTACATGATGTTTGTAACAAATGTATTTATTTTAAGCCAAACCATGATGTTTTTTTCCGAACCCATGTGTTTTTGCTGCCTAAACCAGGGGGTAGGCAACCTGCAGCTCAGGAGCCTCATGCAGCTTTTCTCCAGTGGCTCCCTGTGACTTTGACAAAAAAAATATATGTAATGAATAACAGCTATTTTTTAATGTTTAATTTTCATTTATCATTGTTGTATTCCTAATGTGATTCTTACAATTTCCAGTTGTATAAATGTGTAGCCGATACACTGAATTAAAAAACAAAGTTCAGACATCTTGTCAACGATGTGCGTCATATGTCTACGGCCTGGCGCCTTTTCCTAAAATTTGCCAAATCTCAATAGCAATAGTTAGTCTCGAGTCTCCTTAGTGAGGCTAGCTATTGATTCCAAATCCAAAAAAGAAAACATAGATTCAACAGGCTGTGTTTTGCAGCTCCAGACAGATTTTTTTTTAACATTGTTTTGTCCAAAAATGGCTCTTTTGATAGTAAAGGTTGCTGACCCCTGGCCTAAACCTAAGGAAGTAAACCTTGAAACAAGTTTTTTTAACCTATGTAGGAAGTTTATTTTGAAAAGAAACAGTATGTATTTAACAAATGGAAACTGTAAAACGGAAGTTTATTTTGAAGTGTAACTTGACACAGTGTCCCTGAGCATCAAAAACTAATGCTAGGGGGTTATCTAGGGCCACTGACCAAGTGTTGGTATTTGATGAGTTGAGAGAGAATGTGTTGCAACAACTAAAGAGGGCTGCAGACTGGTTTTACATTTTGTCTCTGGCCTCATGTGGTCCTAACTATTTTCTATGCCTCATGTCATTTTCCCAGGACATTTTTAAACAGTGCCAGGTTTCATTTCTCTAACCCAAGCATGTCCCCAGTGTTTATCTTATTAGGATTACCTGTAGCCCCGGATTAGTTTGGTAGATTTATGCTCTGACTAAAAGGGATTGGAAGATGCTGATAGCCATACACTGATTGATGAATGTTGTGCGTCAGTAAGCTTTTGTTGGTGAATAATTAGAACACAAAGCCATTGGTAATTACTTGAGATGTGCCCTAGTCCATAAGCTATAATTGACTTATACCGTGGGACAGAGAAACCCTTCGGCTCCGACCTCAAATTCCTTTTGTCAACATTTCAGCCCAGTATTGCACAACACAACTTGAGTATTTCTCAACATGTAACATAATGCCTCAGCGAGTACAGGAGCCTGAAGTGACTGAAGGAGTATCAGCATGCATGGACACATGTGTATGTGATAAAGTGCAACAACTAAAGCAAGTCCACTCCAGTTATTTCTCTTTACAGCAGAACACAGACAGCTGTAGGAGTTTGTTTGGCCACAGGTGTCACAGACCACGGCTTTGGACTCTCGTACTCTTCAGGGTTAAGCGCTGAATAACCAACAGCCTCCACTGACCTCCTCTTCTGGACCCGATGGAGAAGGATCCGGTAGGTCCCAGTCAAAGGGCTCCTACAGTCTTTGCAGGGATTGTTTTGGAAATGGACTGCCACAATACCCAGATCTGACAGCAAGCTCTTCGCCTCCTGCTCCTCCACACACAAAGCCTGGTCCTCCTGGGCAAAGTGGGCCGGTGACAGGGGCAGCATGGCATATGGACCAGGGTACTCAATCCCCTTCAGCCACGTACTGTTTGTAATCTGCGTTAGAGTCGAGCGATCGATAGGCACAGGCCGCAGCATGCCCTTAATGACCAGCTGGCACGCATCGGGCACATACGCAGGAATACTGTAGGCCCCCTGAAGGATGCAGCGCTTCAGCCTCCCCATGCTCTCCCCGTAGAAGGGCATGGTGGCCGTCACCATGAAGTACAAGAGAATACCTAAAGCCCAGGTGTCTGAGTAGCGTCCAATGTAACCTTTGTCCTTAAACAGTTCAGGAGCAGCGTATGGTGGGGAGCCACAGAAGTTTGTGAGGAGCTCATTGGGGCCGGTCTCTGTGCTGAAGCCGAAATCTCCCACCTTGATGCAGTAGCTGGTGGTGTAGAAGATGTTCTCCGCCTTCAGGTCTCTGTGGATGATGTTGTTGTCATGCTGAAATATCACAAGAAATGGAAACATTTTTAGGGGATGCAAGGGTTAACAATCCAAATTAAACAACAATAATAACTTCTATGTTTCTGTGTGTTCATTCACCTTTTTCAAAACATTGTAGAAATATCATTACATCAATTATTATAATATCAGTGGTGAAGTAACTAAGTACATTTACTCAAGTTGTGTGCTTAAGTACAATTCTGAGCTACTTGAATTTCCAGTTTCTCCTATTTTATACTTTTACTTCACTACATTTCTGAGGGCAGTGTGCTTTCATCACCACATTATGTACCTTTAGGGCTGCAACTAGTGATTATTTTAATTCTTGAATAATTTGTCGATTATTTTCTTGATTAATCAACATGAAAAATGTTGATCCTTGTTTCCGGAAGCCCAAGATGACGTCCTTTAATGTCTTGTTTACTCCTCAACCCAAATATATTTATTTCATTGTCACAGAGGAGTAAAGAAAAAGTTACTTAAGCCTATTAATCGATTATCAAACAAGGTGGTGATTAATTTAATGGCTGACAACTAATCAATTAATCATTGCAGCTCTATTTATCTTACAGTATAGGGACTAGTTACTTTTCCAGTTCAGATTTTATACAAAAACATATAGTAAGTTTCTAAAATACAGCATGTTGCTAAAGATAATTACACCAGCAGTTTTCAGCCCCACTAGTTTGTGATTCCTGACAAAAAATGAGAGTATAGTTTGGGCCCATTGTCACATTTCAGATGTCTATAAGTTGTTAGAAGTTCCACCAAAGAGAGATTTCTCCTCTTAACGTCTCACTAAACTCCTAACGTTTCACTAAAATAACTACAAGGCCCAAAGAGGAAAAATTATCCGGATTTTTACACTGAACATACAAATAAGAGAAAAGTCAAGAACAAAATAAGTGTATGTTTTTTTCCTTTCCCAAAATAATCATCTCATGGTCAGTTGGATTATCTTGTGACTCTTGTGAGCGATCTGACCCCAAGGTGGGTGGTTTCAGAATAGATTTTGAATCCTGTTATTGGTGTTCAAGTCACTCATTGGATTAGCACGTGAATACTTGTCAGACATGTTCTTGACATATGCTCCCCCTAGACACTGGCCTTTCTGTAGTTCCCTGGGTGAGGACAAAGTATTACAATGAGGCGGCATTTAGTCTCTTTGGCCCTCGCCTCTGAAACTGTCTGTCAGAAGAGCTGAGGGCATCACAATCTGCACATACCTTCAAAAGGAGCCTTGAAACTCACCTTTTTAGCTTAGCATTCTCTTAATACAGTTTTTTGTCATTTGAAAAATGTATCTTAATTTTGAATTTGCTCCCTTCTGGTACCAGTATTGTCTTTCTTTTGCATGACAGGCAATATGTAAATAAAGTGAACTTGTTTGGGAAGCTACAGGTTGGGAACCACTGGACTAAACTATAATATAAATTAGTTAAAAGAGCTCCACCTCATCCAGCTACAATAATTAAACGTTGCCAACACACTGATGCATCAGTATCAACAATCTTATAATGTCACATATAACACCAATGTTTTACTCACAGGGGCCATTTCTCTGCAACATAATTACATACACTTTTGATAATTCAAGTAAAATTAGCTGAAAATACTCATGTACTTTTATGTAAGACTTTCAGATTGCACTTTCATATTGTTATTCTGGTACTTTGATTTAAGTAAAAGATCTGTGTTCTTCTTCCAACATGGATTAGTATTGTTATCATTAACACAAGACAACAGCTGAATCCCAGTTTGTTATGTTTTCCGATGTTGCTTGCAGCAGTGATCTTATAATCAGATGGACGACAGAGTCCTTAATTATAGGACGTTCTGGTGGCCTCTGGGTTTAATGTTATCAGTGACTGAGAAAACTTTGCTGCATGTCATCTCCCCTCATTTCCTGTCACCTCTCTAGTGGCCTCTATGAAGATAATAAACAACTATCCCCCCAGAATGCTCTAAATATACTTCAAATTGATGTAGTTTAAGTATTTACAGATTGAGAACTTGATTTCAAACTCATCTCTTCACCATGCTGAATAACTACATCATATGAATTATGAATGCCTCAGACATGGATATGAGACACAGGCTGAGCTCAGTGTTGTTGAGTGGATGATGATTGATACCGATGCTGGAGCTCACCATGTGTTTTACAGCAGAGATGATTTGTGCAAACACCAGCTTGGTTTCCAGGTCGTTCAGTTTCCCCCTAGTGGTGATTCTGGAGAACAGGTCCCCACTGCTGCCGTACTCCATCACCAGATACAGCTTCCTGCTGGTCTCCATCACCTCGTACAGACGCACTATGTTGGGGTGGCACAGCTTCTCCATGCAGCTGATCTCTGAGGACATCAGCGGCTGGCTCCTCTTATCCAGACGCATTTTGTCCATGATTTTGACAGCGACTCTCTCTGAGACAGAAGACGAGGGCAGGATTAGATGTCAATGATGGGTTTAGAGAGGGTCTTACAAGGCGACGGGTCAAAATGAGGACAAACATACTTAAGAGATTTAAACACATGAGACTGTTAGATGCACATTAGGGGAGAAGGCTAAAGGAATGTATTCCTGGCATCTAATTTAATTGGGAGATTGTTGCAGCATTATTTTTTAAAGTATGACAAAAATGTGGAAGAGAACCAAGAACCCCCCGACTGTCCAACCTGCACACACATACACATGTGTCATTTTCATAAAGGCATTTCAACAGAAAACAAATGCACTGCAGGGGTCGGGGAAAATCTAGGGTGATCAGAAAGGTTTATTCAGCGGGGGATCGGTCTGCTGACATGGGAATTATTCACAAACCCCTGATATTATTTGCACAATGTCAAAATTAAACAACGTCAACATCCACATAACAGAAAAGGCTAAAGGTTTCCTGCAGGAAGGGAGGGAATGTGCTTCCTTCCTTCATTAACTTCAGATTCAAACATTAATTATTAAGCAACCCCTGTTTAACGCACAAGCCCAAAATAAAATAGGTACTGTTCTTAAACCTTTTTTTATCACAGTCCTGATCCTGGGCTCTTCTGAAAGGAACTCTCATCTTTACTTTTAAAAAGATGACAATCATATTGTGATATTGAGCCAAATTTACAGAGGTACAAACAGCTTAAAATTCCTTTCTTTGTTTTATTTCTACAATTTTCTTTGATATATTTTTTATACAAGGGGACCCCGAATAGTCGACTATTCGATCTAAGCAGCTTGAATCAACCGGCAATCTCAAAGTCCAATCATCATAGTGTCGGGAAAATTAGTCCATTATTCCATCTAGGTTATATCAGGGTGCTGAATGTCTACATTTTACAAGGAATTGCTTGGTTTCTTCCAATAAATCAGGATACATGATCAGAGCACTCACATTAGAATGTATCACCAGCAGAGTGCTAAAAGTTTTTTTGAACTTATGGACATTTCTTGTGTAGAAACAGCTATTTGAAAAGCGAATGACATGTTCTGTCCGTCTGTCTGTCTATTAGTCCCCACGCTTCATAGGAATGAAGTTTTGCTGTAGGCCAATGCGGAGGTTAGCCCCCCTGGTTCCATCATCAAAAAGTTAATGGTATTTTTCCATTGGATTTTGGATAATTGCAGAGAATAAGCTATGATACAAACAAATGTTTATCATACTTTAACGTTTCGTTCAGCACAGTTGCTTGAGTCAACATCCCGACCACAATGAGGCTGTAAAGCTGTGTTAATGACGTTCTGTCGTCTGATTTAGCCGCTTGTTAACATTGCCTTTTCATTATGACAGAAAAGCTTTAAAATTCACGAGTAGGGTATTTACTGACATTTTTTTTGTGAAAGTCTCTTAAGCTTGTGTTAACCACAGATCTTTTATTCCAGGCATCTAATCAAAACAAAAAAACTCAATGACTTCAAGGCGAGGGAACCAGAGTGCTGCAAACTAATTTCTGGGTTTTAGGACTCATTCCTGCACCACTGTATTTCAGTGCTACAGAACTAGGCAACCCTTACACACAACCAGGGTGTCTACAGATATAACCAAGTTAAATTTAAGACTTTTTAATACCTTTTTAATACCAACTTATATGAAATTTAAGACCAAACCTGCAATGGAAATAAACATCATATGTAAAAATGTGTGTGTAAGCGCTTACTTGAGCATGTATGTCACGCAAACACACTGATGTCAGTTCAAAATGAACAGTAAGGAAAAATGACATCAGTTGGGTGAGTTTAAGTTTAATGTGTTTAATGTAAAACGAAAACAAAATCTCATCGCTGTCATAAATGCTATTTATTATTGCAATTCTTCGGTCTGTCCAATGATTGTGAACAGTCATTGAGTCTGTCAGGCTGGAGAAATTTTCAAGGTAATGTGACTGAAAACATGAGACCCATCGAATCTGAATTTAAGACAATTTAAGACTTTTTAAGGACCCGTAGACACCCTGACGACAAACAGCTGTGGATGGATAATAAAATAAATTCTAATGCCAAGTCAAGAAGACCAAATGTTCAATTGGGAAAAAAATGGAAACCAGTATGACAAATGAGAATATGGATTCGTGAGCAGAAAAAAAAACATGATTTGACAATCAGTGACCGATAGGTGAGACTCGACCAATCAAATTTGACTATGTATAACACAACTAATTCTTACTGTTGTGTTTTGCGTGCATTTCTGGGACAAAATAAGCAAAAGTCTTTGGAAGCTTAGAAGTATTGTTTTCAAGGTGGAGTGAAGATTCAACCGGATGCCATAGGAAAACTGCTTGCTCAGGGTTACGACACAAACAACAAACATCTGGGATAAAACCGCACAACTAACTCATGATTTCTGACCTTTCGTCAAGGCGTGGATGCCCAACCTGACCGTGGAGAAATTCCCCTGCCCGACTTCTCCACGCAGCTCGTAGAAGCCAACTCTTCGCCCGAGCATCAGGTCATTGACCATCCTCTCGTTGTGGGCCATGTCGTAGACGACCCTCTCAAACGGTGTCTGCCTCATTCTCTCCTCTTCGGTCAGCTGTGGGATGGCAGATATGGCGGGGGAGGCTGGGGTCTTCTTGGGTGATTTTTCAACAGCTGGAGCTTCATCTTTGGATTTTTTGCCCCCTTTCTGCTTCGGCCACAGGCGGGCTTTGATGGCTGCCGTTAGGGAGGAGAGCCAAGTTAGTTATGTTCTGGACCGAAGAAGTCTTGCAGGGTTCAGTGTGTGGCTTTTCTATGTAGAGAACATTGGTAATGAGATTGACCTCCATGAGAACTCACTTTAGCCTGTATGTTGTAAAACGTCTGGCCTCTTTCGCAACAGTCCTAACCCGGTTTTATCCCTGCTTTGAGCTTAATTTAGAAGGTGTTGGTGTCTGTTACGAGATGGAGGCCGAAAATAACTACATTTTAAGTCAATTTGCAAATATGTACTAATGTAATATCCTTGTTTCAGACATACAGTGTACGAATGAACTGACTTTAAATCTATTCTCCAGATGCAAAGGGAGCTCTCCTTTTACATTCTATTTGACAAAAACTTTCCACACCTTTGGGGTGTCGATGTTTGGACAAGTATCAGCTTTAGAGGTCTGGACAGATGCTGATATCATCAATTTCAACATGTTTGCTTTTCCTTATAATGATAGACAAAAGCAGGATGTGTCAAGCGTTCCTGTTTTCTTCTGTTCTGGGAACACGCAATCTTATTCTTTGCAAGAAGTTCCTAAGTCTCAGCACATTTCTTTTTCTTTTCTGGCCAAGGTATTAATGTTTTCCAATCAGGACAGTACTCTGAATTTCTTTTTATGTACAGTTTATATCCTGTTCTTTTGTTTGCACGGGAAACTGTTGATTAAGGTTACAGCATTACACAATAGCAACGAGCAGCAGGGTCAGATGTAACATTGTTCATCCGTCAAGGCTTACGGGCCATGTGGGCGTCTTGTGGAGCGAATACAACCTCTTCAAATGACAGCACGCGAGAGGAAATGGTTGCTGAGTTTAATGAAGTAGACGAAGGTCAATAACAAGGATAACTGACGTTAAACTTCTGCGAATCTACAGAGCAGTAACACTGCACCTCCTCCTGGTCACTGTGTGCTAAATTTAGCCGCAGGTAGGCTTAAAGCGACTGGGATTAACGGCTTCTTTTAGAAACCGTATTAGTGGGTCTAGTCAGTTTGAAATGGATAAAATTCGACCACATAATCATTTCAAACCTTTTTTTTTTGCTTTTCTTTTGTTACTGCTGCACCTTGTTGCATTGTATTCACTGTATTGTGTTCTGAACATGTTACGTGTTGCTGTATCCATTTTAACACAAGTACTTAGAATTTACATTTACATTTATCCTGTACATGCTACCTGCTACTGCTGCACGATGTGTTTGTGGAAATAAATCACCTACAAGTTGTGATTTTAAAGAGAGATGTTGCCTGTTCTTGCTACTTAAGGTAAGGATTAGAAGTTATAAAACACAGGAAATGGCTGTAAATAGTCATGTTTCTTTACTTAAATGACAAATTGAATAAACTGTCTTTGACGTACGGTAGCAACCCTAAAAAGGGCCCTTAATAGATTCGGGCCCACCCAACTTCCTTCAAATTTCACTGCAAGGTTTTCTGAAAAGTTGGCAACTCTGTTAAGTTGCATATACTGACCTGTAAATAAAACTGCCTTGTCAAGTTAAAGCAATTCAGGACTAAACTTGGATGTAGCCACACAGCCATTTTGCAGTTTAAATGGGTTAAAAATAATATGGCGTCTTTTTTAAAGGGTTTATGAGTAGTAAATATGCTTTGTCTTGGTGATTGGCAATAAATATTTTACTGGTGTCTTACAGATTGGTTAGAAGCCATTAAGAGGAAGTAGTTTGGGGTTGCCAGGTTGTGAAGAATAACTTTGGCTGGTGTGTTTCAGTAACAATGCAGTATATTACTGGTAAACCACAAATTAATGATAATATAGTGTTATGAATTCATTAATACAGGTTCACAACAGACCTTTTTCACAGCAGATATTACGGCTTGTCAAATTAGGAACAGCACAGGTGTAATTGGTGACATTATAAATAACTGCATTTTATTTAGGTGAGCTCGTTCCAGGGTGCTGGTATTATGCGTGCCAGCTAACTGTCATGGCTTACTGGGACACTTAATGGGACTGAGCGAACCAGGACATGTCAAAACGTCTGCCATGAAAAAGGTCTACTATCTATGCGATTGCTGAGTTAAAGAACTAAATGGACAAAGCATTTGTGATGCTGTCAGGCAAACACAAGCAAAGGGTTTATTCATGACTTGGTAACCTCAGACTTATTCTTCTTAAAGGCCAATAGCTGATCTATAAAGCATGGGTCAGTAATTTATTAGCCATTAGTAAAGCCATGAATTCCAGATTGCAAACCCTTTAGGAAAAATGTCTTATCAGAAAGTGGTACCCACATTTGAAACAATACTTTCTGCAAACTCTTCCACACATTCACAGCGACAGACATATAAGAAAAGTATATAAAGCAGATGAGTTTACCTGGGAGCTGTGGGTCCTTCATGTCTGTCCCTCAGGCTCACCTGGCTGTGACTGAAGATGTGAATGGAGCCTTGGAGGACTAAATCGCTCCTCACAATCCTATTAGTGTGGTGTATTAGTGCACTGCTCATTGGGTTATCTGCCATGGACTAAAACAATGGAAATGCTGCATACACACTTTTGGAGAATAAACTCGCACTAACTCAAAACACATTCATATGACAAATATTGCCAGCAAATTAAATTTTTGAAACATTACACATATAAGCTGTATAAAGGGAATTCAGGGAGTTCTGAATATTTAGTATGTTAGAAAAATATCTGTTGGAGGCAGTGGCGTAAGGTAATCAAAATGGGCCCCAGTGCATGCTGTTGTGATGGGCCCTAATGCACGCTAGTTACTAGTTATAAGGCGCACACATACTACTGGCAATTGCTTATACAAAGGAATCTTATTTGGGGAGCTTTGCTACTTTTTCTTCCTGTTTGTTTCTCTTGTCTTTTCTCACTGCTGCTTTTATGTTTAAAAGGCATGACTGCTCGCTGGACATGCAGATGCTCAGCTTGTCAAGTCACAACAGATTTTGCGCCTAAACTGTTTACTGTATTGTGTCGTCTTGTCACATGATCAAATAGAGACTTGGCATTAGACAACATCAACATACATGCTACCCAAAAGTCATCGCTGCATACCTGCATCTGACAAAAATATCAAAGAGAATAAGAAATTAATTGTTGAACTGAATTGTTGTTGTTTTTTAATATATATTGTTTATTTGGTTGTTGTAAAATAAACATTTAATTTTGTTATAGATTGCTACTGACTATTTTACCCAGAAAAGAAAAGAAAAGAAAAGAAAAGAAAATTATGACGGAGATGGGTTAGCATTTATAGCAAATGGCACCATTTTTAATTAAATATGAGGGTTTTTTTATAAACACAGGTGTAGTTCCAAGGTGGCAATGTGAGATAGAAGATATAATTCCACTCAATAATCTTACAGGTTTTACAAATAGTTCTTTGCTATTTAGCTAATTAAACTTAACAGTTGTTGAATACAGATGTGCTCAGGTTGGTGAACATCGCAATCGCAATAGCTGTGGCATTTCAGACCAGAAACATGACTTTACATGACATCTGTAAGACATTTCAGGTGAAGTCTGGTAAACTGAGACATCAGGTAAAATGGGAAAAATAAGGTTTAACATCTTGGGCTCATTAAATGTTACCAGCCAAACATGTTGCTGCATTGTTTTGACAGATATCCTTTACATGAAACAATCATTTGACTGGTCTGAGATAACTAGGATGGACAGAGCCAAAAATGTCCCCAACCTTTCAAGATAAGCCACGTGGCATGTTGATATTGCATTTTATTAACTGTTTGACTTTTAAACAAAATATCTTAATGATACACTTTATTTTTATGAGAAAGGGTTTTAAGTGAGTATTGTGTTTTTAGGCCACCAGGTACCATGACTTAAGCTTTAGTGTGCCACCCTGTGATGTTACAGACATTGAGTATTTTTGTCACTCAAAAAATATTAAAGATAATGCTGTGAGTCCATGTCAGCCACAGTAATCTTGCCTTATTGTTACACGCAAACATGCATTATAGACAATATGGCACTAAGGAAGCAAGCAGCAAATGGACAGGGACAGCATGGCAGAAAGTAGGACAACCATATAAGAAAACAAAGAAGCATGACTGTCACATTTCACCTTACCAGCTGACTCATTTTACCTGCCATTACAGTGAAGCAGAGGTGCTTGGTAAGTTTGAACATCTAAAGTTTCTACATTTTCTTACTTGGCATCATATTTAAATTAGACTACAGACATAGGATATATCAGAGATAAATAGCAAGTAACACTTTTAGGTGGAAATCTTAGCAATCTATCAAAGGTGTCTTAAATTACCTGACTTCACCCTAAATAAATTGCCACCAGTTTGTCCTGTCAACTTTATAAGGTGAAAAACTGGTGGTGTTGTGTTAATACAGCTTGTTTCTGCTGCCACCAAGTGGACAAAAAGGTGAAATAAACCGAGTAAAGCTGGTCTTTATACAATGTCATTTTCTCACCGGTTAAAGTAAATGAATAACATTCTTCATCCACTGTCTTGTTTGCAAAATAAATTAAAATATCACTTCCACACCAACATCCATGGATGTTACAATATTCCCTCACTATAGAAGCCTCAACACAAGTAGCTTTGATTGACATTTACTTTTATCCAATAGCCAGAGCTGGCCTCACATTCTGTCCAATCACAGACGCAGATTAGTTGGCGGGAGAGGAAGAGGCGGGACATCAGAGTGACTGACTGACGAATCAGCGCAGGCTCCTCACCAAGAGGCCGGAAGCACATGCTGGCGCGTTGCTGTTAATGTTGTTGTCATCAGTGGCATGTTTCTAGAAAACCTCTGAGATTTGTGTGTTTTTTTGAGGAATAACGAGCGTGTGAAAAAGCGGAGAATGGCAGCAACGGTGGCTACACCTGTCACCCCCACGGAGCACGACCCGGACCGGTGTGGGAGCGAGGAGGAGAGCCGCGGGGCCGAGGCGGAGGAGGAGAGCAGCCAGCAGCAGACAGGCCCCGCGGCCGCCGTGAGCCACAGCCGACTGTCCAAACTCCCGCTGGCCCGGATCAAAGCGCTCATGAAGACCGACCCAGACGTGTCGCTGGCCAGCCAGGAGTCCGTGTTCATCATCGCTAAAGCCACGGTAAGAACACGGAGGACGCCCTAAAATAACACAGCATGCTCACTCCCTTTAAGTAGCCTGTATTCCCATTTAAAATCAAGCTAGTCAGTAACATCATCAACCTTAATTCGTCTCTGTCATGTATGATCAATGTGTTAAGTTGTAATATAATGTCTAAATATAATTAATATTAAATTATTAAATATAAAAAATAAAAATATATATTTTAAGGAACACCCTCTGCTTGTTGCAAGCATTGTGGGGGGGGGGGGTTATAATTTCTAAATTTAAAAAAAAAAATCAAACTAAATAGTTAAAGTGAGAACCTGAGTGGAATGAATATACCAAGGTGAACCAGGTGACAAAGTGTTTCCTATAATTGACAAAGAATAAATGAAAGTCAACAATAATGNGGTTATAATTTCTAAATTTAAAAAAAAAAATCAAAGTAAATAGTTAAAGTGAGAACCTGAGTGGAATGAATATAACAAGGTGAACCAGGTGACAAAGTGTTTCCTATAATTGACAAAGAATAAATGAAAGTCAACAATAATGTTGTGTGCAAAATCAGGTCTGATTATCTTTGGGTTCATTTGGACTCATGTCTATATTGATAGTTATATCAATGGGAAAATATCAGTTATTCATCTTCAAATGACAAAACATTAATATGTTTCTTTCTTTCTCTCAGGAGTTGTTTGTTGAGATGATTGCCAAAGATTCCCTGGTGTACGCCCAGCAAGGGAAGAGGAAAACGCTGCAAAGAAAAGACTTGGGTAAGAGCTTTGAAGAAACTATGAATGCAGTTTGCATACATGCAGAGTCAAAAGGAGTTTAAGATGCTGTTCAGCAGATGGACTCTGAGGTTGGTTTAGATCAGTGGTCCCAACTGGTCCAGCAACAGGGTCCAGATTTCTCCGTAGACAAGAGTTCAAGGTCCACACAGTTTAATATGTTCAGCGTCATACTTGCATTTGGCCTGTTTGCTGTCTCTGTCAAGTAGCTGTCTGATAGTCACTCACTCTACAGCAGGAAACAGTACTTTAAAATAAAATCTCTGTGCTGAAACTTCACTGTACTTCAAAATAAAGTTGTTGTTTTTTTACAAACTTGACATATTTGCAAGTCCATTCAGAGTGGAGCATGACTCAGCAGTTGGGAGCCACTGGTGTACATGGTGTGAACATATAAATTGTTTCTCGGGAAAGTTGATATTGCTCTGACTTTTTTAGAGGACATTGTTAACATATTCGCTAGGGCTGCAACGATTAGTCAACTAATCAATGACTAATCAGCTATTAAAATAATTGGTGATGACTATTTCAGTAGTCGACTAATTTGTTTGAGTCATTTTTCATATAAAAGTACCCCAAAATACTCTTATTGTAGCTTCTTACGCTCAGATATTGGCAGCTTTACACACTCTCCCATGACGGTGAACTAAAACCCTTTGGCGTGAGTACGAAGCAAGACATTAGATGACGTAATTTTGGGGTTTGGCAGAGACAGACTGACATTTTTCAACATTTTAACACATTTTTCGATAAAATAATTAGTTGACTAATCGAAGAAATAATCGACAGATTAGTCGACAGTGAAAATAATCGTTAGTTGCAGCCCTAATGTTCACTTGGATGTTGACAAACCCACATTTATTAGCACAGCTGTATAGAAACCTGAAAGGTCTGGTAACCAGTTTTGACTTTTATATCTCTCTTTTCTTTTGCCTCGACAGATAACGCAATAGAGGCCATAGATGAATTTGCATTTCTTGAAGGTAAGCCGTGGCAAGACTTTGAAACTTCAAGGCGTTTTTATGTATAATATTCTCTTTTTATTGATTTGTAAAAGCAATATGAACGTGAAGGAAAAAAAATCAATCAGCTGAGCATGAACACCTTTTGTATGTTTCGATCTAACGTCCTCATTACATTCTGCTAACAAGGATGTTGGATCTAACATACAGTCTGCTCAGACAGTTCTGTGCACGTATAATAAAGACATTTTTTTGTACCACAGTTTGTGCTAATTCTTCTTTCTCCTCTCTGTAGGCACACTAGATTAACAGTTGCTTCAAAAGACAAGACAATTGAATATCTGCAACCATCCAAGAAAATTTCTGTTCCGGGGACACGATTTGTTGTGACATCTTTCTCGTACTTTTTCTAAATCAGACTCTCAAATTGGATATTTATAAACACTTTTCTACAATGTGCCATCAAGACGTTTCATACTTTGAAGACATCCGTGGTAATGTGTACATTTTTTGTAAATATTTGTGAGATACTACTGTACAATGGAATAAATGTAAGTTTTAAACGACCCGTTTCGTCGGAATGAAAGTCAGTCTTCATCAGTTTGTCTGATAAATATTGTCATTCTGTGTGTGATCAGTGTTAAAATACCAGTTCTTTAAGGGCTTTTGACATGTGGGTGAAAGTGGACAAATAAAACAAATGTACTATTGCATTAAAGAGAAAGAAAACATTACTTTATCAGCTTTACTTTATCAAATCCACACAGGACTATCATGGTAATTCAAGCTGGAAATCTTGGTACTATTTGTTAGTGGGCTTTTTTTTTTTTTTTTTTTAATTGTATCAATTTGGGAAGGATGATTTTGATTCGTCGTGCTGAGGGTGACCCTGCTAACTTTTTTTATTTGTCATGAACCATGTTGCTTGCTGGATTAATCTATCTGTACTTCTGTAGCACTCTCCTCCAGGGCTCTGTGTTGTCTCTGACATCATTTTTGTTGAGTTAGATGCCTCGGCTCACACACACCCTCAGAAAAAATAATCTGGAGTTTTATGGAAGTGGCAGCCAAATAAACTTTTGATCAGATTATCAGAAGACAAGAAAACCATGTAGAGAGACTCAGTCTTGGTCTGGAAAGACGCCATCTTACAGGTCATTGGACTTACGAGCTTCTCCTACTTAATGTCACATGCTCCCATTAATCATCTTCGAGGGTTGACGCAGTATCATTTGCTTGACAGTAAATGTGCCAGACTGAATTTAATCTGAAGAACTAGCAGCGATGAGAACAAGAAAAAATGAAAAAAATCAGAGAAAGCAGTTGACGTGTTTCTAGGTGAGATGCAAGCAACGCTCACTCTCAGTTGGGAAACCACATTGTTCTCGATTGCTACACTGAACAGCTTCCTCCTCACTTCGTGCACAGCTCAGGTGGATCAGTTTTAACATCCTGCAGCAAAGTGTGTCAACACCTCTGTCCAAGGTGCTGATCCTGGACCTCCAGGGATGCCGGAGCTGTCCAGGGTACTGCCCTTGTTGACATGTTTAAGGGAGGGCGTTCTGCTGTTAAAGATGACGGGTTGTAATCTTAATTAGCTGGACCTGCTGAGTTAAACAAAATCTGTTTGTTTATTCGATCATTTCACGACCACTGTTTTTTTTATCTTGTTGTCAGTGCTGATATGTTGCTGCTGTTACCGACTTGTATGGATATTAATTAGCTGTTTTATATGCCAATTGGAACCAAAAAACACAGACACAAAGCACTGGTGAAACTAGAAAATGTGCCTCAAAAAATTTTAAACTACATGTTTAACCTTCAGTATTGCATCTTAAAATTAACCCACTATGTGTGCCCAGTTTATTTTGCTTATAGTGCAACAAGGCCCTTGGATTTTTTTTTGCATCATTGAAAGGCCGGGCCCTGAGGGAGTTTACGGCCCTGGTTGCAGACCCTTTGGTCTTCCCAGGCCAGATGAGATATGTAATCCCTCCAGTGTGTTCTGGGTCTGCCCCGGGGCCTCCTACCAGCGGGACATACCCAGAACACCTCTAAAGGGAGGTGCCCAGGAGGCATCCTGATCAGATGCCCGAACCACCTCAACGGACCCTTTTCAACGTGAAGGAGCAGCAGCTCTACACTGAGCTCCCTCCAGATGTCTGAGCTCCTTACCTTATCTCTAAGGCTGTGCCCAGCCACCCCACGGAAGAAACTGTATTGAATTGTGAGCAGGTCATTATACAGCTGGAAATATATATAGGTTCGTGCTGTGGATAAAAAGAAACACCAAATGACTGCAACATATCCTAGGCGTTTACTGCTCTCTCTTTTTGGTTATCAGCCAACTTATTTGCTAAAACTGTTACATCTGTGATAAACTAATATCGGCCTGGCCAACATCAGTTGGGATCTAATTTGGAATGCAGAGGACGTTTGGCTACAGATTGATAAAGATGTTTTTAAAGATTATTTTTTGATGGAACAGTGGTAGTGCAAAAGGGGGAAAAGAGAGGGGATGACATGCAGCAAAGGGCTGAAGGTCAGAATTGAACCTGCAGCCACTGCGGCAAGGACAGAGCCTTTGTACATGGGGCACCAGCTCTACCAGGTGAGCTACTCAGTACCCTGAACAAAGATGTTTTTGTGTTTGACACCATGGTATATCCTCCTGAGACCCTTGCTGCACTGTATATTTCATTCTGCTTAACTTAGACCTGTTGTCCTTGTTCATAGACACTTTAATGAGCCGTAGTAAGACCACGATACGCTAACCCATGTAAAAACAAGATGGCAGCCATCTCTGCCATGTCAGTCTGCAGCTGACCCTGACACAAAAGTAGACAAGGTCCAAAACCTGATCACATTTTATGGTTGAAACTTTTTTTTATGGTTGAAGCGTTTGATACGGCAACAGATTTTACCAACAGTAAAAAGCTTTTACAATCATCATGTTTGAAGACGTCATCATCTTGTTTGAGGATGTTGGGACTACAGACAAAAGGACATTCCTTGCTTGGAGTATGGAAAAAGGAAAATTCATCCAGACTTTTAGATACGGTGCATTATTTGTAATTTAGTTTATGCACAACAGCGTTCATAAACTGTTTTATCCTTTATTACACACTGTGACCATTAAAAATAAACCCAACATCTTTTTTTCTCCAGAACAACTTCCTGTTCAAAGACAATGTTTAGTTTTTTATATTTATCAGGGCTTACTGATCCCAAACAGCTTGGAGACATTAAAAATGCCGACCAGAACAGAAGCTGAGGTCTCAGGAGGATATTAAATCATTATTTTCCCAGTGTTACCAACAGTATGTCTCTTGGAAAAGTGGCGAAACAATAAATATTATATCATCAGCATTTGTTTAATTCTCAGTTTTGCTGCTGCAGCAGTTCATTAAAGTGCAATACAAGCCAGTGGTGAAAGTTAAATGTCTTGCTCAACACGGTGACTGTTGTATGACACTGAGAAAATCACACGGAGCTCCGAGTTTGCATTAGGAATGTATCTGAATCTCTCCAGACCTGCGATGTGTGTTGTTCTTCCTGGCAGCATTTGTTAAACACATCCAAAGTGTTCAGTTTCACACTCTAGGCACAGTCAAGACCCCTTGAGTTTTTGCAGCGGGGATTTTCAAAATAAATGCCTGAGTGTGTTTAAGCTGATTTTCTGGGTTTAGTGTTTCGAGGAGTAATGAAACAGAGCTGTGAGAAGCACAGATGTTTGGTTCCAGAAGAGCACCAGTCAACTCCCTGCAGAGGAATGCCTGACTGGCACAGGGGAACACGGAGTGCTCTTTTCTAATAAAATATAATCACATGTCGAAGGATTGGACATCATTTTATTTCCACAGTCAATAAAGACATTCCATTAAGGAAATCTCATGTGAAAAGAAAATGTAGAGCCTCCCCCCGTCCAAGAGCAGGACATGAAGAGTGGATCTGGGACTGGCTGGCCTCAGAGTCCTTCTTTAGATTGATGGGAAAATGGCATGCTGAGAGAATAAACTTTTATCCACTGGCTTTGTTTCTTTACTTATTTCAGATATATAGTAAAGCTCAGTAGAATTACATTTATAATCAGATCACAGGCACAGATTGGAGTAAAACTGGCTGAGTATGTTTCTGCAAACCGTCACATTTGTGTGTTTCATACATACATACATACATACATTTTCGTTTCAACGCTTACATTTATGTTGTGACAATGCTGTGGACAACATATGGTCAGGTTTAGGCACAGAAATCATTTGGATAGGGTTGGGAAAACATCATGTTTTGGTTCAAAATACCGGATTTGGTTGCAACAAACATGGCTGATGTCCCAGAGTTTCCTTAAAATACCCACTTTCGTTGTTTGTTGGTGTTGAACAGTGGTCTGCTGCTCTCTGCTGCTAGTCTCACCCAGGTTTCACACCATTCACATCCCCTCCACTTTCTGATGAGAAACATATACATGTAGGCTACTCTGAACTACATCACTTTAGAATTGTTGATATGACACATACAAATGTAAAAAAATCCATGGTTTGCTGCAAGGTACAATGCCAACATTTAATTCTGGTGAGTGGGCTGAATGTTCTGCTTTTCAGTTTAAGATTCTTGACACGGAAGAAATAGTTTAACACTTTGGGAAATGCACCTATTTGCTATCTTGCTGAGAGTTAGACGGGAAGATCAATGTACTTCCATGTCTATTTGCTGAACATGAAGCTAAAGCCAAAGGGCGATTACTTACTTATAGCATACCAACGCATAACAGCTCGCCTGGCTCTGTCAGTTTAATGATAATGCAGCAAATAGTTATTCAGACATTTCACTTTAAACTATAAATGTGAACTACATAAATGAATAACGGTCATTTTTTAACATTTTAACTTCCATTTATCATCTTTGTAAACCTCAATTATACATTCTCTTACTGTTGAAATGTTTAGCCTATGCACCAAATAAGAAAAATGTTTTAACATTTCATCAACTAAAAATGTGCGTCATATGTCTACGATCCAGCACCTTTCCGAACCTCTATAGCAGTAGCTAGCCCTAAGTCTCCCAAGCTAGACTAGCTATGGATTCCAAATTCAAAAAAGAAAAAGTCTTGTTTGTTTGCTTTTATTGCCAACTCTACAAAGTTTAAGTACGGAATAATCATAAAGAGCCCGCTGTGGAGTAGCTACTTTGTGGCAAAACATATTATTGAATGCTCATTTAGACCTATTAATAATGTTGATAGGCTAATTTAGACATAATAAGCTGTGTTACCTTCATTCATTCATTCATTTTCCATAACAGCTTATCCTGTTAGGGTTCGCTGGGGTGCTGGAGCTTATCCTAGCTGACACTGGGCGAGAGGCGTGACACACCATGGATACCCTTAAGTTTAGTATAAAGCTCAAATATGTTTTGTGGCTACAGACAGATTTTTTTTTAAAACTATTTTGGTCAAAAATGGCTCTTCCCATAGTAAAGGTTGCTGACCCCCGGTCTAGGCACACCAGAGGCAACGTGATCTCATCTCTAGTCGTTACTAAAATGATGCCAGGGGCAGCCTTTTGCATTGTGTCTTGAGGCAGAAAGGGTCAGCCTTAAGAGGTGGTTGGCGGTTAGGTTTAGGCAACAAAACTGCTTGTTTTTGTGAGGAAAAGATTGTAGTTGTCGTAAAAAAAAAATACTCCCAGCTTTGACTGGCAGATATGCAGTGGGCAGAAGGGGTTGGGGGTTAGGGTTAGGCACTAAAACTACTCAGTTATGAGGTTGAAGATACAAGCAGCCAAAATGAGTTTCCTCAGAAGGGTTGCTGGGTTCAGCCTTAGAGATAGGGTGAAAGGGTACAGTTTAGGTGGTACAGGCATCTGATCAGGATGCCTCCTGGGTGCCTCCCGAGAGGGATGTCTGGAGTGCTTTGCCTGGCCTGCTGCCCCTGTGACCTGGCTCCGGATAAGCAGTTGGAAATGGATTGGAATAGTTATGGTTAGGGAAAGATAGCAAATGTCACTATTGAGCACCCTGCTCTGAGTGGTTCAAACGCAGCAGAAAAGGCAATGATGTATCGTTAAAAAAAAACACACAGCTTTGAGTGGCACAAATGTTGCAACTGATGTTGTTTGTTACAGTAGTCTCGAGCACCGTTCTCTGTCCAACACCCACCCACCCTGAGGAGGCTTTCACACTCTTTAAACTATGTCCATTACTCTGAGCTTCTAATAATGACATGAATGGGTTTACATTGGAGTTGGTTGAAAGCCCAGATCGCTTTATACAGACGCTAAACTGTGTCCCTGGCGTCACTATAATGACACTGGGGACACTGCCCAAACAGCTTACTTAGATGCCCTTGGAGTGAAACCAGGCTGCCATGGGTTTCTGTACCAAATGTAATGGCCACCTATCCAGTAGTTATTAGGACATTTCAAAAACCAAAAATGCCAATAGATTTATTGCTGTGTGGGCCAAAGTCATGGACTGACTGACATTGTAGTTCCTTCTTATCCAAAACTCTGCTGATCTGCTGTTTAATCTGATCTGAAACCAAACGGTGTCACAAGCTGGAACTATTGGAATTTCTCTGTGAACATCATGTTAATTATTCCCAGATCCACCATCGTAACGTTCTTTGTGCAGAAAACAATGTAGGAATGTGCTGTTCATCATTCTGCATTCCACACAGCTTGTTGTCTGATTCATACACCTCCCTGTTTGCCTCGTTTCAAGGATCAGTTCAAGAATTGCCCCCCGCATTTTATCCCTCGGAAATCCCATTCAGGTACAGTAAGATCTCTGAGACGGCAGGAACCGAGCCCTCCAACATCTGCAGGAGGCCATATTATCCCTCCATATACCTCCACCCCCTCAAAGAGGAAGACATTACACTGTCCGCCCCACTTTTCACTGCTATTGCTTTTGTTTCCGATTGCCGACGTTTTAGCGTCTGCACACCTTGACAGGAGATATTTTAATTGCTCCAAAGATATGCGGAAAATGTATCTGGCTCTCAAGCCGACCTGTAGTCATGTGGAAGGTATGTTTTTGCAGCTGACATTCCAACCTGATTTCTTGGGTCAATTTCTTGAACAGTTAACCCCACCTCCAACACACACACATGTAGACACACAGTTTTACCCCGGCCTCACCCTTCAGTGAACAGGCTGCATATTTTCACATCCAGGGTTCGGATATGTAAGCCCATAAGCGACATATTGTTGCCTTATTGTCTGGATATTTCTCAGTTCTTCCACCAAGTGTTGCAGGAGCCAGAGGATAATTTGTCCAATGTTAAGATCTGTTTAACCACAGGAACTAGGCAGGCCCATATTGATCTACCCTTACAAAATGTGTCCATTACATGTCCTGCATTAGTGTCGAAAGCAATATTTCCTTGCATGAGCAGTGACTCATGGTTCCAGTAGTGCCTTGCCAACGTACTTAACATTTGTCTACATTTGTTTTTTCCAGAGTACGTTATGTCCGAAGCATTTAGGCTAATGAAGTTTGATGTATTATTTGAATTTGGAGGCCTAATTTATGTATTTTTGACTGTAGGAACACTTTTATAGCCGTTTTCCCCTCGTAATTTGCGCAAGATTATTTCATGGAACCACCCCGGGAGTTTTAGTGAGACAGTTTTGTAAGTGATGTTTAAAAGAAAAATAACTATCATTGATGTATGTTGCATTCCTGTGTCATTTTTGTTTGGGGATGCATCCTGGTTCTCCTTGCGGATAGCCGGCCAATATAAATAACATGGCTCCATGTCAGAAGTTTTGTAGCAAATCTACAATGGGAAATGATAGCAGAAGCCTTCTCAGCTATCTAAACCATCGACTATAAATGTCAGACTTTGGTGTTGATCCAACAGGAATAACTTAAGGGATCATACAAGTTCTCCACAGCAGCCTCACTACATCAGGATAAGTGCAGCCACAAGTCTGATGAGGAGCAGGCAGAGGAATTTAAAGTGCAGGAAATCAGGAAGAAAGATTTATCATGGCAAAACAGCAAAAAAGCTAGGTGATGCACACAAGACAATCTGGCAGAAGAACAATAGATGTAGGGTGGTATATAGAGAGTGGCTGATGAGGGAATGAGGTGCAGGTGGGGAAGCTCAGGTGAAAGGAATGAGATGATTGCAGGGTGAGAGGGTGTGGCAGGATCTGAAACAACAGGAGAATTAAGCCTTGTTTAAACTGCCAGCCCAAATCTGTTTCTGGCATATCCAGATTGATTTTAGAAAGTCTGGACAGCAAAAAAACCCACATGAAATATGGAAATCCAAACCACATTTGGAGGTGTTTTGAAATGAAATTCCAATCAGACTTCTACAGTTGCTTCTCAGTGCAGATGCTTTGACCACCTAAATTGGATTTTGTGTCTTTTGTGTAACATTACTGTATCACTGAAGCTGAGAGTACAAATCTACCTCACCATCAAGTGTTAAACAGGACTGATGACACAACCTGGACACTGTAGAGGTTAACTGTGGGGTTGACAATGTCATATACGACATAACATTACTAAAATAAAATATCTCTAAAATGCTGCATGAGGGAGACTTAATTAATCTTGCCCAGAAGCTAACATTAACCTTTGTGCAGCTACAACCGAGGCTCCAGCCTTGAACTACAGTGTCTTTTTGGACTCTTTGTAAAATAAATCCATAACAATGAATCCAACACTGAATGTCCTCTGTGATTATTTATCAATTTTTCAGTGTTAAAAACATTTGATGTTGCTGTTGTTAGCCTCCATTGCTTATGTGGCTTTCACGTTAGAAAGCCACATAATCACCATAGCTTTGTAGTTACTGATGCCACAATGTTACCAAAGCAGACCATGCAGACAGGTTGGTGCTGCCTGGACACACAAATCTGATCTGATCACTTATTGCAAATAACAGCACGGACAGTCTGTCTTGATTTGCCTGATCTACATTAGTGAAATGGCGTAAAACAGGACAGATGAAGAAACAAAGTTGACAGTGGTCTCCTGACAAATTAACAGCTTTTGAACAAATTGGTAATGCCTCTAGAGCGACCTGAGGCCTGTACTATGAAGCAGGATTTGGAGTTAGCGAGGTACCTTAAGGGTTAACTCTGGGTTTTCAGTACTACAAGCTGGTTCTCTTTTTATCAAGACAAATCACCATGGTAGGCTGAACAGCTAACCTGCTCAGGAGTAAGTTATGTTCAGGGTATCGGATCACAGCCTGTCAACACCCTGACCACTGACCAATCAGATCACTGCAGAAAAAGGTATCCATGGACAAAAGTCTGGAGTCTCAGGTACAAAAAGTGTAGCCTGTATATTATAGGTATCTTATTATAGATTAGTAGACTTATTTCATCGTTCCACGGCTCCATTTCCACTGGTTTTAAAACAGAGCTTCTGACAAATACAGAGATGGTTTACACACTAAACACATGATTTTAGCAGCATTTTAACTTATGCAAAGTTTATTTTAGCCCACAGTGAGTGCTAACAGTGTTGCTATTTTACACTCTGATTCCATCGCTGCAGCTAAAAATAACAAGACACCTGTTTGATGAGAACAATCCACACACTGTTAATTAGCTCCTGTTATTATAAATGCAACATTCTGGTCCGTAGACCTCATGAGTCATTAACTAGGCTTCTTTTCCGCCCTTTACTTCAGTAGCAGAAACAGTCTGTTAAGTGTTTAATGTGACATATTCAGATACTTCCGTCATCATCCAACTAAATAGCAAAAAATACCCTATACTAATGTCACATATAGCTAAGTGATACCTGCACAATGGTGGCTAATGGCTAATTGGCTAATGGTGAATTTTTGGATAGTATTTTCAATGTTTCTACAGTTTCTGTTGTAAGATTACAGAGTATCGTTTACACCCCACGCTACTGACTTTTTATCATTTTGCAATCCCAGACACTTTTAGTACCGTTTCATCTCATATGATATGAAGTAGCCTACTTCATTCATGGTTAACAGCCCCGCCTCTTTCACATGAACGAGCTCGTGGCTGGTAGACTAGTAGATAACCAGCTTTGTAGTACTGGTTACCTAGACCAGGAGTCTGCAACCTTTGCCATTAAAAGAGCCATTTTTGACCAAAAATAATTTGAAAAAATCTGTGTGGAGCCGCAAAACATGTTTGAGCCTTATAATCAAGGTAAATAGCCTATTATGTCTAAATTAGCTTATCCTTATGGTCTAAATAAGCATTTGTTAATATGTTTTACCACAAGGTGGCCACTGTGCAGGGCACTATCTATGATTATTTGGTACTTAAATTTTGCAGAGATGGCAGTGAGAGCAAACAAATCTGTCCACACACTACTACATTCTCTATTTTATTCAATTTACTTTTTTGGATTTGGCATCCATAGCTAACCAGCCACTGCTATCGAGGTTCAGCAACATTTGGATTCATAGAATCAATTTCCATAGAATTCTTTTCTCAAAGTCTCAAGGAGCCACTGGACAGGGGCTAAAGAGCCACATGTGGCTCCGGAGCCACAGGTTGCCTACCCCTGATCTAGACGGACAATGTTAAGGTTAGGCGAGCCAGATAACAAAAAGATATCCGGGGTAAGTTGAACTGACTTCGTAGTACCTCTGGTGGCTTGGGGGATTGAGGTGCCAACCATGAACCGTAGCGTCTCAAGTTAATGTAGGTACAGTTCTGCATTGCTGCAGCAACATAAACCACTGGGAGTTGGAAAAAACATGATTTTCAGCTAGTGTTAAGTTGCTCTTTAATGCAGTTTTGAAAAGGTCAGTTCAGCCAAATCACAACAAAACACATTTAGCCCACTTACACCTTTCATTTAGACTTACTCATAAATTCATAACTATAGTAAAAAAGTATTGTAGACTGCTAATTTCTGTTGTTGTATATGCATTATCAGTACCCAGGGCATTGTTTCCCAACATACTGCTGAGATTTATGTTTTGGAACACCACAAATGACATTCTGCAGTTTCATGTTGAACATGTCAAAAACCTCATCATGTAAAAGACTGACATTATCTGAATGGCTAGCTTGTATTCATCATTATGTTTGGGGGATTTGGGTGACGAGACCTTTTAAGGACACAGGAATAAGCTGTGCTCCAAGCAGAAGGCAAATAAACAAAGACATCCAAATATTTCCTGGCCACATGGTCATGTTTTATCATGTAATCTGTATCAGACCTGATAGACAGCAACAAAACTGTAGAATTACAGCCTGTCTTAAGTTAGTAATTAGTGAGACAAATTAAACACTAATGTGTCACTAATGAGATTTAGAAACATTTGTCCGTCTGTCACTCCTAATCAGGCCTTTGATCGATAGCGTTTTATACACTGCTGATGTTGGCAGCGTCGTCTGATCACACGCCATTTTGGCATCTGTGTTTGTCATTTTTTTCTCCCACAAGGTCAGATCAAAGGAATATCTTGAAACAGATGCAGGCCTACATCAATTTCTCTGGTTTCTCTCGGTATAATCACGTCCTGATGCTGTTTGCTGTTGGAGTCTCTCTGTAATGGCTGTAGATGCTTGACTCTCAGATACAGCCTCCAGCTTGTTCTTGCAGTGCTCGGTTATGGAAACTTACTAACAATTCTATTATGATTTATGGTCAGACAGGGAGAGGCTGGGAAGATGTATTAAGGACATATTTTTCAAACATCTGAATCACTTTATTGGCCAAATATATTACATTTACTTTGTGACATTGGTGCATTAGCATGAGCCAAGCCATAAAAAAGAAATAAAAGTTTAAGAAAAAACAAAGGCTGGAATAAAAAGGATGTCTGGACCTCAGTTTCATGTGTGCTTCCAGACTTCCAAGTTTATTCTGTAAATTAGAGTCACGATTAGAAAGGCCAAATAAAAGAATGTAAGATACATAAGAGCAAGCTTTACTGACAACATTTACATGCACAGTAATATTCCATGATCATTCCGGTTATAACAATATTCTAAATTTGATACGGGTCATGCAAACAACTTAGTCTGGTTCTGAATTAGGCCTCTTTCCACATGCAGCATTTTCTGATTGAGACAAATGGGATATGCCACAATATTTTGGGTTTTAAGGAGCTTACTTTGGACACACAGCACATTCGGAAAATGCGTCTCAGTTTGGGTTTTTACCGCAATTTGTGACGCACGGCCTTTCGTGTGTTTACAGTCAGCTCTGTGTATTGTCATGTATGTACACAAACCAACTAGCCAACAGTTTACAAGGCTGGGGAGGAAATACATGCCCAAAATAAAAGCTCACATTTCTTGTCTGAAACACATACACCAACACATTCTCACTCCAACCTCGTCACATACTCGTCACACACACTGTCCACGTCCAGATACGATGTGTAAAGTACCCTGGGTGCGTTGGTTGTTGACGTTCTGGGATACTGTGTCAAGTTCTGCTTGTTACATGCATTGTCTTCTTTCAAAATACACTTGTTTTCACAGGGAATTTACTGTTTGCATACAGTCTCTTTCAAAATAAATGCACTACGTCAGTACAATACCGCAAATTGACTTTCTTTCCCCTTCAACAACGCACATGGTTGGGTTTAGGCAACAAAAGCATGTGGTTGGGTTTAAGAAAAAAATAACAGGGTTTGGTTATATAATCTTACAATCATAATCTTTATAGTCTTACAGGACATGAACACCGCTCTTCCAGGTGAAAATTGCTGTTTGTTGGACCCATCGCTAAGCCCCGTTAAACTATAATGGTGACTGGCCTTATTAAAGGATGGCTTTTTTCATTAGTGTCTGCCACTGCAAGTCACGGCCCAAGAGTCAGATTTTGACAACTTCAGAGTGAAACCGGGTTGAATATACGTGTAAACATTATGAATTCTTTGGATATCAACAGGTTTGTGGATATGCTCAAATATTGCTATGCTGACCTTTTCAGGATGGTGGTTGAAGGAGTATAGAGGGAGGCTGTGTTTGCATGGTTTGAAAAAGTTTAAAAAAACACTAACAACTTAGAAATAACCCTTTGTTGATGCAAAGAAAGTGTCTCCAGCTGTTCCACTGCACCATAATTTCACATGATAAATGACATGTTACAGCACGTTAATGGAAGCATGCACTGCTGCATGTAAATAAGAATATTAATAGAAGATGTCTTTTCATTAGCTATATTAACAGCTTAGGAGGAATGTTGTTTTTTATAGAATAAGGGTAAAACAGAGAATATTTTGTGCATGTAATCGCAGTCATTGTGAGTTTAAAAGTGACAATATTGAACATACAGCGGTGTGTCATCAGCGTAGAAAGACATTTTGTCAATAACCTGACATGGTGGGAGCATAAAAACTGAAAACAGCAAGGTATGCATACAGTATAGCCCTTTTTTGGTAGATAAAAGAGACAGAGGAGAAAACATCTGAAAAAACAAGCTCAGTTAAGTGCACAACCCACAAAATACAAAGTATAAAATCAAGAGAAAGCCAAAGAGAACAAACTGGTCTTAAGAAGCTTTTAAGACGTGCACTGATTTGCAGTCTCTGACACTTGGCGAGAGGCTGTTCCAAGCAAGCACATTACAGGTTCAGTACAAGAACAACATTTTACCATCACATATCTACAACAGGCATTTTTGAACCTTGATTCATTTGTGCGTGTTTTCTTTTAGGGTTAAGCTCAGCTAATAAATTCTGTTTATCACAGTTAGGTGTGTTCTGCATTTTGTTTGGAATCACACTGAGAGAACATAAATCTGCTGCGAGACTGATCCAGATGCACAAGTCAGACACGCCTCCTGTTTAGTCTGAGAGTTTACACAACTACACTATAGAGCTGCAAACCAGGGTTAATTTGACACTATTTGGAAATGACTGATTTCATAGTTAAATGGCAAATCAGGACTGTTCATGTAATCTGAAAGCCGCAGAGTGAATCCTTGTTGATTTCATTAAATCTGTTTCAGTCCTGGAGGGGAAAATGTACTGAGGACGAGAGCAGAGGCAGAATGAAGGAGGAATTTAAAGCCTCAAATGAGACAAATGAGGCTTGCCATCCTGAGTGAAGACGCAGGGAAGGAGAAAGGAGTGAGAGGTGAGATGAGTGTGAAAGAAAAAAAAAAAGAGGATGAGGGAGGGAGTTTAGCTGAGCGTGAGAATGACTGAAAATGGATAAACAGAGGGTGGGAGGGGAAGACGGTAAGACAGAAAAAGAGAGGTGGTGGAAGTGAGTGAGTGAGTGAGAGATGGGCAGGGAGGTATAAAGAGAGGGAGGGAGTAATATAAGAGAGGCAGCCATAGAGGGAGAGGTGACAGAGTAGATTATCCTCCTCTCCTCTCCTCCTCTCTGCCAGCCTCATCATGTTCATGCTGCAGATGTTGACTGTTATCTCCCTGACTGTTATTCTCCTGGCATCTGTGGAAGGTAGGACACAGCCATACTTACTATGTGTGTGTGTGAGTGAGTGTGTGTGTTGGTGTATGTGTGTGTGTGTATGGCTTGCATGCACCCTGCAGGTGGACAGTGTAGCAAAGAGAGCGATGGCGAAGACAGAAAAGGAGAGAAGAGGGACAGAGGGATAGCAGCAGCAGCAGGAGCAGCAGATAAGGAGGGAGGCATGGATGTAAACAGAGGGGCAGAACGCAGGAGGACGAGCATCACACAACACTCAACACACACAGAAAGCAACTGTCTCAGGGCTCAGTCTGTGTGATGGTTTCGTCTCATCTGCTTTTTTGTAAATGTTGTGAAAGCACTGGAAGTGCGGTGATGTTCCCGAGGACGGATCCGTGGCACAGCAAAGCGTCGCTGTCCTATTTTACAGCTCTTATTGCTCCTGCTGCTTCCATCACACTTTAATTTGTTTACACATTTGCTTTGGATGAAAAGGCATCATGGCACACCCTCCACACTAACACACACTCCTCCTCGCTTTCTCTCACTTTCTCCTTCTCTCTCTGCTAGTGTGTGTTTGCAGCACAATGGGATGCCATTGTAATGCCTCTGACATTCTTGTGTGTACATGCGTGTGTCCATATGTGAGTGTGCGTGTATGGAACTAGAGGGCATGTGCACATTCTGCAGAACAGAATGGCTGCACACGAAAGGTGTTTCAGTCTTTGCTAACATCAGAACACTGACTCTGTGCAGTTAACATGAATGTTAAACAAATGTGTTAGTGTTATTTGTGATCATGTGCAATAATGCATACTGTTAGAAACTTTTGCAGCACTATCATGATGTTGCTTCACTGTCCTCTCCTCACTTAAGAACAGTATTTTCACTCTGAGACGACCTGGTAGAGTAGAGCTAAAATAAAACCAAAAGGTGTGAAACAGAAGGAAGTAAGCCAACATAATTAATTCAGCTTGTCACCGAGGACTTTAAGTATAATACTGGCTTTTGTTTGACACCTTTTCCCTCATGTTTCTTGCTCTTTTTTCTCTGTCTGTCTCATTTCTCCAAAGGTAAAGGAGTGCAGATGCAAAGGGATGTCCAGTGCTGCATGTTGTACTCCCAGGGCAAGGTGCGTACCAAAGATGTGTTGCGGTTTGAGGTGCAGACGGAGGGGCCCGACTGCAGTATACAAGCCATCATGCAAGTATTTCAACTATCCACTCCTGGAGCTAAAGAGCACACAGCAATCTGCAGGCATGGAAAATATGCCTCTCGTTAGAGGAGGGCAGAGCCGGGGCTGAGAGGCATTGTCATCTTTCCAGGTCATGTTGTTATGGCAGGGCTCGGAGCTGTATTTGCCAGGGAAGTAAGAAAGGAAATATGTGGGAATAACAAGCCATCTGAAAATACCTTCCGAGCCAGCTGAGCCCTGCCGCAGCCATTCAGTCAGAACAGCAGGGTTTAGTTAAGTAAACCATTCTGCATTGTGATACCTATTGTTTCCAGCGGGTCAGAGAAATCTGATGTTGCAGGGGAATGAGGAGCTTGCTTTTACATGCGGTCCAGTTAACAAAAACATAGAATTCTTGTACAGTGGATACAATAGTTTCTTTTGGTCCTCTCTATTTCAGTGGTTCCCAACCTCTTCAACTTTCCTCATGTTTGATCACAGTTTGACTTTTTTTTGACCGGGGAAAAAAACATTTTCTGACTCTATTTCCAGCCACCTTTCAGCTTCTCTTCTTTCTGATTCCTTTGGGCTCAAACTCTCAGAGGCTTCACCTGATAGACATTTTTGTTGTCCTCCACGTTACTGCTGAATCATTGTTTTTGACACTCTTGTGCTTCCAGGAGAATAAAATTTGGGGTTTGTGCAGAACCTTGTGCTGCCTCCTCTCTGTGTTGTGTAACAAGTATTGTGTTCTTTATATAGTCTTTACACAAAGAAGGCAGTGAAGTGTGCAGACCCCAGAGACCGGAAGGTGAAGAGGTTGCTGAGAAAGCTCCTGCAGAGACAGAGAACCAAGGCCCACCGAACCATGTGGCTCCTTCCTCATGACAACCTGCCCGTCATGTCAGAGGTACGAACATCTTTATGGCTGCATGACTGTCACAACCCAGAATACACTTCAGTCTGCCATACTCCTAAATCAGGGGTAGGCAACCTGCAGCTCCAGAGCCATATGTGGCTCTTCAGTGGCTCCATGTGGCTTTGACATAAAATCATATGGAAATGGCTGTTATTTTTTAACATTTTTATTTCATTGTCATTGTTGTAGGCCTAAGGTGATCATTGTACCCTACAGCTTTAAAAATGTGTAGCCTATACATCAAATTCAAAAAATGTTTTAATGTTTCATCAACTAAAATGTGCGTCATATGTCTACGACCTGGATAACTATTGATTCCAAATCCAAAAAAGGAAAAGTCTTGGAGGAAAATAGAGGATTTAATAATGTGTGGACAGATTCATTTGCTTTCACCACCACAGCTGCAAAGTTAAGGTACTAAGTAATTATAAGTAGCCCACTGCAGAGTAGCCACCTTGTAGTAAATCATATTAATGAATGATCATTATTTGATAACATTGATGGGCTGATTCAGATTTCATATGCTGTTACCTATATTCAAACATGTTTTGTGGCTCCAGACAGATTTTTTTTTTCTTGTTTTGGCCATTAATAGTAAAGGTTGCCAACTGCTGCCTGAAATGCTTTAGCATGTTACTGACTGTGATGATCACTGACTTATAAACTAAGTGGACTGAAGGTGGTACCTCTACTACAGACAAAAAGTAATAGATGTAGCTACTGTGACGTCACCCATTGGTTTGTGAACTCCCATTTTGAAGCCTTCATTTTGGAAATTTGGGCATCGCCATCTTGTTTTTGAGCCAGAAGTGACCATATTTGTGCGAGAGGCTGGCGCTGTGGAGGAGCAAGGGGTGGATCTGACTGAGACTGGACACGATCCACAGACAGCCTGCCACTTAATTATGCGTAACTTTAAGCCGTAATAAAATGTAAACGCGTAAGTTATATAACAGTTCACCTCCCGTACAGGTGTCAGTAATGTTGAAATTAGTTATGGGGACCAAAACCCTTTTTTTTTTTTTTTTTTTTTTTTAAAACCAGTCGTGTTTATTTCTACTGTAAAGTTGGATATTTTAACATGGGGGGTCTGTGAGGATTGACTCACATCTGGAGCCAGCCTCAAGTGGCCATTAAAGTAACTGCAGTTTTTTTCATCAACCATGTTGGCATTGACTGTCAGGAAAGAGGGTCAGGGTTAGATTGGGGTTAGCTCCAGAATAAGGCTACAGTTTGGCGAGGGAACAACTGGCATGGCCATTTTTAAAGGGTTCCTTTGAACTCTCACCTCAAGATATCTGAATGAAAATGGGTTCTATGGGTACCCACGAATCTCCCCTTAACTTTAGAAGACTTGTACCCAGTAAGTATTTTGTTCCTTAAAATCTAGTACTCCTTCAGTGAACATGTATAGATACAAAACACATTAAACTGACAGTAAATGTGTTTATTTCTGCTGTAAAGTTGTAATTTTAACATTAGTGTCTATGGGGACTGACTGGCTTTCGGAGTCAGCGTCAAGTGGCCATTTAAGGAACTGCAGTTTTTGTCATTTCCATGTTAACTTCATTTTTCAGCCCCAGAGGTTGCTGCTTGGACCGTTAGCATCTTTGGATCATGGATCAATATTGGCGCCCCCTCTAGGAGGCATCTGCCTATGTTGCCTATATATGCCGCCACTGAATATAATAAATTAGAATGTAATTAAATCATTTTAATTCACCCAGAGCAGACAATATGATCTATGACTGTTAATTATAGATACTGAGCGAAATTTTCATGTTATTTCCACATTACCTGAGACATTTATTGATATCCTATTCTTGTGATCATTAGGACAAGAAAGATAACTGGGCAGTTCTCAACGTGGAGTGATGGAGCGCCGTCAAATATGGACGAAAACTCATAGTCATAAGTACGTGTTTTTTTCCTTTTGACAACGTTGAAAACTCATGTAACTTCAGTATGAGGTATATCATATGTAAAAGTACCTCTCTTACATGTCTCATCCCATGTTTTTGAATTTTATCCCACAGGCCAAGTAAACTTTCAGCAGCTCGTCATCTTTACACGGCGCAGCTCGCTGACTCTCCAGTCGTCTCGTGTCTCTCTCTATCTACACTATCTGTCTCCCTGGGACCAGACCTGGGCAGCAATACATATTTAAATGGCTTTAGATATTTAAACATGAACTGTGCTTGAAATTTTCTCAAACACATGGCTGGAACAGTCTTAACAGAGGAGTATTTACTTGTAAGATAAGTTGAACTGATTTTTTTTTTTTAAATGGCTCATACTGTTATTTGCCAGAGTCTGCCTGGAAGTGTCTCCCTCTTCAACATCACTACTCGTGGCTGATGTGAGATCAGTGAACAAGGTGTAATTTAGCAAACGATGAACGAGCAGTGATATTTATAGAATATTGTATATCAGCAAGATACTCTATGCTTATTTGTGACTTGTATACCTTCAGTAATGTGTTTCTAACACTGCACACAGTAAAGAAGATGGGGTTTCGCCACAGTGTGCAGAATATCGGGAAACATTTCTCTGACATAGATTTGCACTTTGTTTGGCTGATTCAGGTTCCAGTTGTATCAGCTTTTAAAAATCCTTCTTCAGGCTTCGACCTGATGTATTTGACTGTTAGACAGGTGAAGTCAAAGCGGGATCAGAGAGGAGATTTCACCTGGATACAACTTCCTGTGTTACATAAAGAGCTAATGTTCCTGATATTTTGTCCACTCTGTATATTGACTGTTCATAAACTCAGCATGAAACCTGAATCAATCTTTCAAAATGAGGCCCTCGGGCATCTACAGGAGATTTGAATATCTACGCATTTGCAGTTTACATCTGTCTTTTCCACCAATAGTCCGTCACTAAACTATGCCAAAGTATTCATGATTCAATTCACCACATGGCAAGGCTGTTAAAACTTAGAGGGCTCAATTGTGTGTGTGAGGCACACAAGTATTGTATTGTAGAAGAATGCACTGTATGTTAAAACACAGTATCTCAAGTGAACTATTTTATAAATTAATCTGAAGTAATAACAGAAGCTGCCTCATTGTCTTTTTTCTGGGTGTCTAGTGTGTGTCTACGTTTCTTACTTACCACACTGTGCACTTTATTTAGCCATGCTGTCCGGCAGGAGAAGAGGGAAGCTGAAACGCAGATAGCCGAGGCAGACAGGGACAGTTTATGACCAGTTAAAGATAAAAAAATAAGCGCACAGTAGGTTGACAGGTAGGTGCAGGCACAGGTGGCTTAAAAGCAAAGAGACATGTTTACAAAGATATTACAACAATGTCAACTGGCTGGGGAAAAGAGGCTGGTGTGTGTGCTGCAGAGCTGATGAGGAAACGAGGTGCAGGTGGGGAGATGAGCAGGGAAACTCAGGTGAGGTGGATGAGTTGATTGCACTGCAGATGGGTGTGGCATGGTCTGGAATAAAAGGAGAGTCTGGAGCCCTCTGGTGGACAGGTAGAGAATAACAAAGAAGGGATTGGGAAAGTGGAGATGTGTCTGAAGAGAGAAACAGAGAGGCATGATGAGCAGGAATCTACCATGGATGCAGAACTGGATACACACCAGACTTTAAAAAAACAATTCTATGTAGTGGCCAAACTGTAACTTGATGCCATGGGGCCCAAAAATACTATTTTCCCATAGATTTTGAAAAAGATGTATGTAAATCAGTGGAAATTTGTTTAAACCTCCCAGAACGAATACTTAAATCACCATTATTTAAATAAATGTCCAAATAAAACCCAAAGATCTGGGTAATTTTTATGCCCGGAACATTTTTGGCTTAATCACAGATGTAGTAGAGAACTATACATGGCACCACTGCTCAGCCTTGCTTCCAAATTCCCCCAGTGGCCAAAAAAATCCCCTGCTGCCCAAAAAGCTTGTAGACCACCAATATTAAAGAGACATCTGTAAAAAATGTTGAAAGGACACCTTGAACTGCCAATAAGGTAAATTATGACTCTTTCTGTAGAGTGCCCAAGGAACGAGTCCTAAAACTCTGAAGTGAGTTAACGTTTTAGCACTCACCGTTCCTTCGTCTCAATGACAATGAATTCTTTGAATGGGTTTTTGGTTAGATGCCTGAAATACAGACTGTGGTTAAAGCTATAGTGCGTAACTTCTGTCGCCTCCCAGCGGATAATGCGTTATTACAACTAATAAGCCGGCGGCACTTCCATGTACACAGAGTAACACTCGCCACACACCGTGTACACAGAGTAACACTCGCCAGTCGCCACACACCGTGTACACAGAGTAACACTCGCTACACACCGT
>NC_065515.1:23396133-23406095 GCF_006386435.1 Epinephelus moara
ACTTGGACTTGACTTGACATAACCTGTGACTTGACTTGACTTGACTTGACTTGACTTGACTTGCCCAAGAAAAAATGACTTGGGACTTACTTGAGACTTGAAGGTTAAGACTTGAGACTTACTTGAGACTTGCACATGTGTGACTTGGTCCCATCTCTGCTGAACAGTGTACATATCATAAACGGTAGTTTGCCACAGAGTTTATTTTCTGAAGTAATCAAAATTCTAATGGAAAAATCCCATTGTTTTTTTTTTGAAGAGGGAACGAAAAAGTCATCCCTGGAGCACTCTCTTAAAAATCTTTGATCCATGGAGGTTTTATATTGGTAAAACTTTCCTCAAGTCTAGAAAAGCAATTTAAAAATGTGTGATGTCATTATGATGTTAAGACTATGGGCCGAGCAGGAAGTTCAGCATGAGGCCAGTGGGAAAGAAGAAATAAACCCAGAAGCTAGTAACTTTTTTGACATATGCGCAAAGTGAGCAGTTCTCATTAGACTTAATGAATGAAGAAGAGAGGACCCTGCTTTTGGTTTGTTCCCAAATACATTTAAAACTAATGACAATATTTAGTTCTTAGCAAATGGCAATTGTTAGCATGCTAACTAAGATGATGAGTATGTTTAACATTATACATTATATTGTGTGTGTGTGTATATGTAGTAGAATGTAGTCGTATAGTTTAGCATGGGGAGGTTAGCATTTAGCTCAAAGCACCATCGTGTAACTTCACAGAGCGGCTAGCTTGGCTAGAGCAGCTATAAACTTGTTTAGTAACTTTTGTGAGTGTATTTTTAGGTAGGCTAAGTGAAAGAAGTTTTAAACTTAGTTCTTAGCTCATCATCTTAGTTAGCATACTAATAAACATATGTATATATAGATAGTCACTATGAGCAGTTTAGCATGGGGGAGATTAGCATTTAGCTCAAAGCATCGCTGTGTAGCCCCACAGAGTGGCTAGCTTGGCTAAACTTGTTTAGCAACTTTTGTAAGTATATTTTTAGATAAGTGAAATAAGTTTTAGACATTGTTTTTTTTTTAAGTTTTAGACATTGTTTTTTTATCTCTGCAAATAAGGAAAACAAAAGAAGCTAATTTTGTGGGCATTCATCAGTGACACCTGGATCTGTTTAGAAATAACAAGGAGGCAACATGAGGCACTACAATGACGACAAGTTTTGACATTTAAACAAAAGCACACAAACTTTTTTTCTGTTTAACTACTTACACTTAAATTATATTGTTTTTACATAAAACCCGTCCAATTATTATTACAGAGTTTTCTTTCTCATGTTAAATTTGACCCATGTGAACAGCAGCTTCTGGACAGGAGAATATCCTCCACCAGGGGTAGCCACAAACACAATAATGAGAATCACAGTTCAATTCCTGAGCCATTTATTCGTCACATTTTTTCATAAGCTGTCCATCAAAAATGTTGAACTTTTTACTGAAATAACACCGAGCTTCAAAACTAAAGTCAAACCTGACATGACATGAGCATAAAAGTGTGTCAGAAGAACTTTAAATGGTATAACTTTTTAACTTTCATAATTAAACACCACATTGTCCTCTAAACTATCAACACCAAGAAGCATAAAGCAACCGTACATTCAATTCCTTGAGGCATTCACAAACTTTCTTCCCAGTACCTTTTTACAAAATAAAAATAAATCAATCATTAGCTTGCAATATATTATTCCAGTCAAAATATTACAAAAGAAATGTTGATAGTGTGAATTTTAAAGCAGAAATCCCAGACAGGCAGGTTTAATGGTGCAGTGATGTTATGCACATTTTTGTGACCAACAACAAAAAGTCCTCTAACAGTCTTGAAACTTGAAACTACAGTTATTTATACTTTATAAATCAATAATAATTATAACAATAATAGATCCAATACAAGATAAACTGAACCTTGAAATGGAAAAACAAGAAACTGATCATTCTCTGATTTTTCTTTCTAACAGGATAACTGAATAATTACTCAGCATAAAGGAACAGAGAGTATAAAACTGCAGGTGTTTCTGTTTGTAGCAGTACAGTCATTTCAAAGCAATAGCACCAAATAAGATAAATACACACGAATATAATATTTATAAGAAAGCACTGAGTGAAAAACGTTTAAGCAAGTCACTTAAAATATATCAACTTAAAAAAAAAAAAGAGTAGCAAAACTTCTCTTTCACCTCATTCTCCAGTGTTTAACAGTCAAGTACATTAAAAAAGTACAATTAAATTGTGCAAGCAAACTTAAATAACATAAAAAATATTAATAACAAGACTAAGGCGAAGTCTGAGACTGATGTATTTACATCCTGCTGATATGCTCCATTGATTATTTGTGTGTGTAGCGCAGTAGAAGCTCCATATCTACGTCCCTTTAGAGGTAGTCGTAATGAGACGGACAAAAATGAGTGTTTACAAAAGAAATAACGTATAAAGTGTTAAATCATGCAACAGAAATAGCCAAATTATGCAGATTACATATTCACAACAGAGGAAAATCAGCTGGTTTACATTTTAATGATGAACGATGGTGTTTCTCTACAGTAATACTGAGTATTCTAACACTGATGCTGGTAAGGAGTTTATGCTGCTCTGATTTTATGGATCGTAAATCATAGAAATCTTTGAAAATGTGATGAAGCTGAAGATGTTTTAAAAATGACTCTCAACTGTCTTTGACATGTTGAGCTTCAGCAGCAAAATGCCCCCAAATAACTGGCACTCCAGGCAAAATATCAGTTTGTAGGCATTGGCTGTGTAACTGTTCTGAAAAAGTGTGTGTACTTATTTCCTGTCATCAAGCAACCCCAGGCAAGGCTCTGTGTTTTCAAAGAACTTTTAGTATTTAAGGAAAGGTGTTAGTGTGCGTCTGAAATTGCAAAATTGATCTTCGAACCTCGAACACTGGCTGAGTTGACCATGAACTACTGTTTTCTAAGACTTTCCCTGCAACCTTGCTAGCTAAAATGCTTTGAGTACATGGAGCCCTCAAGGTGGTATCTGTTGTCTTCACATTGTGGTCTCACTGTTGCGGTGGTTGTGTGTGTCGTTTTCCTGACAGATGAGCTGGTAGGGCTTCTCATTCTCCTCGATTACAGAGTTGCGCACCTCAGCATCCTGACTCTGCAGCTCTCCACGGGAAAGGTATTCCACGATGCCAGCCCCGAGTGAGTCACCCAGCACGTTGGTGGTGGTACGCAAGCGGTCCCTGTGGAGACGAGAGAGAGATTCAGGGAAAAAACGGTACTGTAGAGACGCACAGACAGGGAACACATTATCATATATCTGTTTTTAAAGCACCCATAGCTCAACATGTATCAATGTGCCTCTAAACACAGGCTGTCTAATCTGTGACTCTGCATTATGCATCAGTAACCTTTGTAGTGGTGGGACCTCTGCGCTCTCTGAAGCTTTACAATGACATTTAGGCCGGCAGACCCACAGAACAGCACAGAGACCAATCCCCATCAAGCTGACATTTAGTGGGAACTCACAAGAACCAATCCACGGCGATGATCAGTGTAATGTCCTCTGTGGGCAGTCCCACCGATGTCAATACGATCACCATGGTAACCAGGCCAGCCTGAGGGATGCCTGCTGCTCCGATGCTGGCAGCAGTTGCTGTGATACTGAGTGGGCGGTGGGAGGGATGGAGAGGAGAGTGAAGACATTTAATAAAAGGGAAACAAACAAACAGCACATGTGCACTCCTGGTGGGAGTTGTAGAGTGACAAAAGCACGAGGAATTATACAAATTATGTAAATTATTTACGAGCTGGTCACACAGCTATATTTTCTATTAACTGTTTAAAGTTGTTAAAGAGGGCTATATCATAAAAAATTGGTATGATACTAAATTACCATACCATTTAAGTATAACAGTATAATACTATAATTACTAAATTACTATAATTACTTAACACTAACATTATAATACTATAATTTAGTGTAATACTAAGCAATAGAAGTAAACTCATACATAAGGACAGTTTCTCTGTTAATTAAAAGGCTGACCGGGTGAATCATGGTGTAAATAAACTATGATCACATGTTGATCCTCGACTAGAGTGAGGTGGTAATAAACATGAAGCAGTGAATTCATGTGGAAGAATATTTCTGTAAACGAACTGTGCAGTCAGAGCAAAGTGAGAAAGGTGGTATGAATAAATTAGGAGACTGCATGAACTGAGGCGTTACACAGTATATATATAGTTTATATATCAGTTAATTGTTTTGGGTTTTGCAGAGAAAACCACCACAAGACCTAAAATAGTATTCCCATCAATTTAGCATTGCATGTCCATAAGGGACCTGACACACCAAGCCGACAGTCGGCCACTGGTCAATATCGGGCCGTTGGTGAGTGTCTGTTGCCCTATTTTTTTGTTTTTTTGAGTGTGTGTGTCCCGCATCGTTTGCACCAGTCGGCCCTTGGCGTTTTTTTCAACCGATTCAGCATGTTGAATTGACATTGGCAGGGACATAGGGTGTCGGTGAGTAAAATCACTCAGCACACAAGAAGAGAAAGTGAGGAACGTAAACAAAAAACTAAAGTCAAGAAGATATGAGACAGAAACAAACTCATTATGTTGCATTATTTTTTGCAATCGAGCTCTCTAGCAGGAACAGTTTGTAATGTTTGTGGGGGTTTTTTGCTAGCTCACGGTAAATATCATTTGTTCCTTCAACATTGGGTTGTGCTGTAAATGTGCTGACTGGCTAACTAGCATCTTGAATCTGTCCTGTCTGTCTTCCGGTTCCTCTTTTTAAATGTCAAATACAGACTATCACCGCCTGCTGCAATGGATAGTTATTTCCTCTCACACAGGCTCAAAACATACATGCTAGTTGGCTGTTGGCTGTATTCTTTGCAGTGTGTTTAAGCGCAACATTTTGGCTGAAACACAGGCAACGTGAGGCGATGCAACAGTTGACCTTCGATGCCAGTTTGGTGTGCCTGGGCCGTAACTTGTGCAACAGGTCCAAAGATATTGTCTTCTTTTCCCCCATGCATTTCTCTTCCTTGTCCAAACATGGTGCCTACATTACCCATAATGCAACTCAGCTGCTGACAGACTGACCCGAGATTCAGGTGGGTTCTTCTACTATTAGTGCTGGCCAAATATCAACAAATTTGCTGATGATACAGTAACAGGTTCAATATGTACCGAGGCTACATTGAAACATACTGCCTCCAGAACATAGCCCTACACTCCATCTGATTCACAGCTGCACACGTGAGTTTGTCACCATGCCATACTAGTTTATGCATTTTACTTATTTCAAATAAAAAAGTGTTGAAATGAAAAGGTTGACATTTTGCGCTCTCCAACATTAACAGTATTTGTGTCTATGGTGAAAACCTAAACTGACATAAGGTTACCTGATGGTGAGAATCTGACCAAAGTTTAGGTCCATGTCATTGACTTGAGCAATAAAGATGGCTGCCACAGCCTCGTAGAGGGCGGTACCATCCATGTTGATGGTGGCACCTACAGGGAGGACGAAACGTGTCACTCGTTTATCCACACGGTTGTTCTCCTCCAGGCAGCGGAAGGTGATGGGCAGGGTGGCAGAGCTGCAGTATGAAGGAAGAGAGAGATGTAGTCATTCAGACACACAAAGCAATATAATACACAGTATTCCCCATTGATTTAAATGCCATAATATAGCATATAGTGACTGTGTTACTGTAATTTAGGCCCTGTTATACTATAGGTAATAAGACAGTGGGACAGAGGATGACATTCACCTCGATGAGGTTCCCAGCGCAGTGATGAGCGCCTGCAGCAGGCCACCGATGAAGGTGAAGGGATTCCTCCTGGTTACCATGAAGTAAAGCAGCGGCAGGACAAAGAGGCCGTGGATGAGGAGACCCACAATGACCGACACCATGTACATCCCCAGCTGGCCTCCCACCTCTGCCAGGTTCTTCATTTCTACAATCTTCCCTGCAACCAGGAACAGGATGCCGACTGGAGCATACCTGAGAGATGAGATGATTGTGTATGAGGAAGAGAGAGAGACAGAGGATCCAAAAATGGAGAGGCCATAGGGGTCCACATTTAACAACAGTAAAACTATATCAAAACATCCATTTACAAACTCTCACACAACTCGTGCAGTATAATCCAAGTTTCACTTATGTAGTCGTATGATCAGTACTTCCCAGACAGAAAGCCCCTTTCAAACGGAGAACTGAAAGAGAAAGTGAAATTTAATTTATGGTCTTTTCCCAGCTCGACTCCTTTGACAAAAACAGTCATTTTACCTTGCTGAATACATAAGATGCTGGTCTACCACTGTCTCAGTCAGTAGTTTGTTTATGTTATTGTGTGACTTTGGTGTTTTAAAAGGTTAGTTCAGACTCCCCAAAGTCACACAATAACACAAACTACTTATTGACGCAGTCGTCAGAAAAGGACTTATGTTTTAGAAGTACTGAGACTTGGATTATACGGCATGAGTTGTGTTGACTTTTTAATATGGTTTTGCTGTTGTTAATTGCGAACCTCTACGAATTTTCTCTGTTTTTTTGGATTCTTCGTTCACTGTAGAGGCATGAGGGAGAAAACGTTTTCTCCAAAAAGTCAGTGTAACACCGAGGAGTAATTGATATACAAATGATAATGTGTGTGTTGGTGGGGGGGAATGCTTCATTTAAGCCCTGAAACAACTAATTTCCCTATTATCTTTTTTTTATTTTCCCCTAATTAATTTTAAATTGAAAGACGATAGATTTTATTTTCACTGTGTCTGACAGTATCATCTCTAGTAGTGGTTCCCAACAGGTGGGTCACGGTCCAAAAGTGGGTCGTGGGTCCATTCTGAATGGACGGCAAGTGACTCAAGAACATGTCAGATTTGTAAAAAACTACTTCACATTTTGAAGTACAGTGAATTTCTGGCACATAGCTTTTATTTTGAAGTGCTGTTTTCCTGCTGTAGAGTGAGTGACTGACAGCTACTTAGCAGAGACAGCAAACTAGCTCGACGACATGGCCAAACGCAAGTATGACTTTGAATATATTAAAATGTGTGGACCCTGAACTAATGACTAAGGAGGAATCTGGAACCTGTGGCTGCACCAGTTGGGAACCACTGATCTATAGTACATTCTATATCAGCTTGTTAAAGCTTGTTTGTTGATTCTGTATATCTAACTATATATTTGAAATATTCAACCCACATATTTTTATGGCTTTCCATCAAAATGGAACATTATATTTATCAACTTTGGTATCTTTGGAAACTTTGGGATCACTGGTTCTGTGGGTTTGAAAATGTTGACTGAGAAGACAGTGAGTCAGCTGGGTTTTAAGAGGATAATCAGGTCATGTCAGGTCAAATTTTGTTATTATAGCACAGAGTCAATGTGTCTTAAAAACAAGGTATTGAAACTGCCAATGAAATGTCTTTACTGACCAGATGATGATGGACACCAGCCTCATGATGGCTTCATTGAGGCAGTCAAAGAAGTCCCTGAGGGCCTGACCCTGCTGCTTCATGTTGCCAATGACCAGACCGAAGCACATGGAGAAAACCACCAAACCCAGAGCGTTCACTCCGTTGGAGGAGCCGGACACAGGGACAGTCTCCTCCACTGTCTCCTGTTGTATATTAAGTATGTGTAAAGAAACATTATATGAATTTCTGATTAGGTAAAAGGAGAAGACAAACTATCAATGGATTAACGGAGCACCAGTGAGTGGATAAGGATAGGTTTGCAACTGTTTTTTTCTTCCCACTTAGATCTGTGTTGTTTTCCCCAGAGGAGATGTCACCCACCTGTATGGTGTGCAGCACCCTGCTGAGGTTCACGCTCAGGTTAGACTCTGTCACGTTAAGAGAGTCTGTGAGATTAAGGGCCACTGTCACATTCCTTATGTGCACAGTCTTCTTGTACACAGTTTTATACTGCAAAAGAGAGCATGAAATGAAACAAGCAAAAAACACTCAGCATAATTAAGTTTGGGTGTTTACGTTTCTGACAATGTTTGTTTTTGATGTAGTAAGGAGGATGATGGGAGTTGTGTTATATTAAATGTTTGTGTTTCCAGTTTTTAAACATGATAATAAAATGACTAAATGAAGTAGTATTAATATCATATCGAGTGATGGGAAAAGAAATCCTCACCTGCTTGAAACAAGCCTCTACCAGATTGGGAGGAAACATGTTCCTGTGATAAAAAGAACAGAGAAATTATTAGATTTGTGCTCATGTTTGTATAAAGAAAAACCACGATGAGTCACAGCAGGTTGTAAGTTTTGCAACACTACAAGATGTTCCTCAGTAACCCATAACTCATTCTCGGAACCCCTCAGCTGTATTCGGCGTCTGACTTCCGGCAGAAGGCGATACAGCCTCTGGGGACAGACCCCCGATTTTTTGGCATTCCGGTTTGATTTGGGCGTGGGAGGTGAATTTCCGTTTCCGACTTCCTCTTATATAAGTAAATATGCTGAACCATTGCGATGGATTCAGAGTTTGCAGTGATGCCAATTATGTTCCGTCTCGTTAGTTCACTGCACAGAGCTTTTAACCTGGCAACAACTGCAGCCGGCTCAAACGTGATTGATCAATATCACGCGGACTACAAACAGCCTACAACCGGAAACCAGGGCTCTTCCGCTCTTCTTCTGGAGGCAAGATCTCCGGGGTTTGCCTACAGACTCTACATTCACTGAATGTAGAGTCTGGATATAGAGACTACGCATAACTGTATTAAAGAAGTAAATGTATGTCACAAACTGGTTTGTAAACTTCTATTTTGAAGCTTCAAGTTTGACATTTTGGTTGTGCCATCTTGGTTTTTGGAGCCAGAGGCAAGTGGATAGAATCCTGATCGACAGGTTGCATGGTAATGACTTGTCAATCACAATGTAGCCATGCCCAAAAGCAGCGATAGGAGGGAGGATCCCCCTGATTTGATCCCCCTGGAAAGCACCTAAACACATCTGACCTGTGCAGGGCTGCTGCAACTGCATCTGCCTCTTGCAAAGATGAGCAAGGACAGCAAGTACTGAAAGGTGTGGTGGCAATTTCTATTAGACAAACACTCAGAGCTGAGTGCAAAGAGTGAGCCCTGAACACAGGAGATGTCAGATAGTTACAATCACTGACAGCTGCTGAGGTCAGGGATCTTTAACTAGCATCGCCAGAGGGGTGACAGAGCAGTTTGGGCTGTCTTATTTAGTCATGTCCTTGGACATCAAGTAAAGCACTCGCAGCTTGTTACACACTGACAAAGAGTAAATTTCATGTAAGGCATTTGTGCTTGTGATAACCTGGCAAGACACAAAATGTAAGATTGCTTCAAATTCTCTCTGCTTTGTGGCACACAGTACAGAGGCCTAAATATTTCCATTACCGTATTGTTGATTACCTTTCGATTAAATTAATAATTTCTATTACAAAAGGTAAAAATATTATCATTTTGTGTTTATTAACTGGCCTTTGGCATACTGTCATTTTGCAAAAGTACCCACCGAGCAAGGCAAGTTGAGTATTCCTTTGCTAAAGCATATCATGCTTTATTGTTTATTTAACCCTGAATGGGACCATAATATACAAAATGAACATCATGCTGTATTGTAGAGGACATTGCAAAATTAATACCATAAGTTTGTTATCCTGGCTTCATATGGGTAGAGGAAATCCCCGCTAGTCACTAGGCTAATTTATACAATGTAAAGTGCCTTATACACACTAGGGTGACCATATTTTGATTTCCAGAAAAGAGGACACTCGGCCCGCCACGACATAGCCTACTTAAATGATACTCGCAGTTTACTCAAAGATGCCTTATAATTTTAATATATTTAAAGTTTATATGTATGGATAGAAAATTCAGTTATATTACAAAATAATATCTCTCAAAGACAGAAATTCAGATAGGCCCCTATAGATAGGGGACACATACACACACTAGAGTGTGGTGATCCGAGCCCGA
>NC_065515.1:23406188-23413366 GCF_006386435.1 Epinephelus moara
ACGGAGGTCTCCCTCTCCGCAGCTGAGCACCCACGGCGCACGCCCGGCCTGTTAAATAGCCTGTAACCACTGTGTGACACAAACTCAGTGCTTTGGTCATTAAATAATGTCGGGCTCGGTTCGGGTTCGGACAGAAATATGCTGCCCGTGCCGCACTCTAACACACACACACAAACACACGGAAAACCTGACATTATCATCAGTTTATAAAAACCCCCCGGACGCCCCGGACGGGACGTGAAAAGTGGACATGTCCGGGCAAAAGAGGACGTTTGGTCAGCCTAATACACACTAGCTAGCATGTTGTATTTGTTTGGAAAACGTGTTTAGTATAAGACAGCTGTTTTGTCAGTTAACCTTGTGAGTTATAATGAAGGCAGTTTGTGTACTTGTGTTTGAAATAGTCGCTCTTAAGCCATGTTTAATGTGTGTTTTGGATCAACTCAATTTTATAGTCTGTCCAGAAACAAAGTATGAAAACGATTATGTGTGGTTTGTGATGTTCTGTGCCAGACTATCCCTTAGCCACTACTAAGGTAAGCTAACTGGTTGTAGCGTCGTATTAAGCATAGATATAAGAGTGGTATTGATCTTCTTATCTAACCCTTGGCTTTTTCCAAAATGTCAAAATATTGGTTTAAAGGTCCAGTGTGAAGGATTTAGTGGCATCTAGTGGTGGGGTTGCAGACTGTAACCAACTGAATACCCCTCCCCTTTTAAACGTGTCAGCCTTCAGGTGCATTCACGTCACCAAATTCAATCTGCCACCTTAGTGTAAAAACACTAAAGGCCCTTTCTTGAGCCAGTATTTGTTTTGTCTGTTATGGGCTACTGTAGAAACATGGCGGTGCAACATGGCTGTAGATATGAGGGGCTCATTTTAAGCTGATGAAAACACAAAGATTCTTGGTTTCAGGTGATTATGAACTAATGAAAACATAAATATTAAATTCAATCTGTTCATCAACATTCATTCACATCTGTTAATTCACGTGTAAGTAAAGAAAACTATCTGAGCTGTCACCTGATGAGATCCAGGAAAGCATCAGTAGCTTGAACCGGCTCTATGTTCCCGCTGTTGGCCACAGCACTGTCCCTGCTGCCTTTCCCCGGCCGGATGATTATCACCGTGACAATGCCGATGAACACAGCAATCAGGGTGGTCACCATGTAGTACACCACTGCGCGCATACCCATCTTACCTGACGCTTTGCTGTCCAAGGAGGAAATACCTGAGACAGAGGAAATTAACATGAGAATGTAATCAGGTTTGCTGCAAGTGTAGATTTCGTCATGAAGGTGTTTGTGCTTGTTAAATGCCAACCTGTGATCAGACTGGAGACGATTAGAGGCAGCACCAGCATCTGTAGCATTCTCATTAGCAGCTCCCCTGGAAAGGCAAAGTACTTGATCTCCCTCAGGGACAGGTTGAGGGGGCGTAGAGCAAAGCCCAGGATTACCCCTGAATACATTTGCATAAAACCACAAAAGCACAAATGTACACAAAGTCAAATTAAGTCAAGTGACTACAGAGAAAACAGATTTAAACCCCTACGTGGTTTCCGTGTTCACCCACCCACAGCCACGGCGGCGACAGTGAACAGAACGAACAGGTTCCTCTTGAGGAAACCTTTGACGCTGTCACGACTGATGGAGCCCATCCTCTCCTTCATGCTGCTGGCTCTCTTCTCCATGGCCCTGCGTAAGCGTCTCCTCAAGTCTCCTCTCTCTGGCAGGGGGGGTTTGTCCGCGTCCTCGTTCAGGAAAAGACTAGCACTGGTGGGCGGCTTCTCGTTCATAATCAGCTCCAGCACCTGGTCCAGGAGGCAGGTCTCGTGGGAAACTAGGCAGGGAGAGGACGACATAGGGAGAGATAATCAGTCACACGTTAGATTTTTACTCATGTGCAGTGTTTGGCAGGATTAGGATGCCTTAAATGGATATGAAGAATGTCCACACACACTGATATTGTCCAACAGGCACCAAAGCATCCGCTGTCAAACTGAAAACAGATGATGGAAAATTACCGAGCGTAAACAGGAGGACGAGTCACATCAAATGGTGTTGTGTTTACTGCTGTGTTTAGAAGACTATCAGGGCCGAGCCAAGCTGTGACACAACAGTCAGAGTTACAGCTCATGGTGTAAAACACGTAACCATGCAGGGCATTTAATATGTGGAGACAGAGTGGGCTCACTTTATCATGCATATGGCATTATTTTTGGAAACTTTCAGATATTTTACTTAAAAAGTAAACACCATTCTTTTAAAATAAATAATCAAATGTGAAGATATACTGTTTTTTGTCTGTCTTGTACCATTGTATAATAAATATATTTGGTATTTTACTGGATGAGCAAGCATTTAGAAGACATCACATTGAGCTGGGAAATTATGATGAATATTTTTACACAATTTGAAGACTTTTTATAGACTAAATGATTTAAAAATTAACTGAGATAACCAACAGGTTAATCAATAATTAAAGTAATTAGCTGCAGCTCTACTCCAATTTCAGTTCCTGTAATAGTCTGTTATAGACCGAGTCATGACTCAGAAATGACTCATATAACTGCCAGAAAAATGGAGGGAAAATGATCAGTAACAACATCCTATTTCTTTATTTTATTTCTGCTGTAATGAAAATATATAATTAAAGTGGTTCAAATATCAGTATCAAAGTATCAGAGGTAAAAACACCTGACCTCATATTGTAAAATACGGAGTGGTTTCATCTGGGTGATCAATATTATGAATAAAACTGATTTTGTGCAGGCAATGAACAGTAAAAATGTTACACTTATAGATGTATACCAGAATAAATACTGTACATAAGGGAATGTACACAGAGCGCATGATAAACTTTAAATTACACTGCATGACCTTGAATATGAGGCGAGCCACACGTGTAGTTCTGCTTCCCTAATAATCATGCCACTAAAGCTAGCGACAAAGTAAATATCAGCACAATGTTTCTAAATCTTTACTGTGATCATGCTTCAGTAAGTTTAGATAGTAACAACACTGAGCTTCTTTGGTCTTACCGTGTTTCCTTCTGCTGAGCAAAACAAAGCGTCTGTTTCTGTGTGTAGCACGTGGCTGTTGATTTCACTTCTCCTTATCTATCTAGGTTGTTCATCTACATTTCCTCTGGATCCCCCTCTGTAAACAGACCTGCACTCGAAGAGCAATATGGTACACAGCCAGCCACTTCACCGGCTTCTCCTTTACAATACGGCTACTCTGAGATACAGCACATTTATATTTATATTCCTCCCTGGAGGATAAACACTCACCATACAGTGTCCAAAGACTTCATCTATTCTGTTTGTCTATTGATTTTCTTTTGTCCATTGTTTGGAGGTTTATCTATAAGTCATACATATGAGGTAAAAGACCCATTGTTGCGCAGGTTATGAGATGACCTCTAGATAATCCAGGCCCATTATTTAGCTCGCTGTCAGATGCAGAATAATCAGCTCGGGCACAACACATCACACTTAACTGCCAACAATAAGTGAATGAGTGTGTGTGTGAGTGTGTGTGTAACTGTAGCACAAGAGGAAACATCAGACAGTCACAGTGTTTTACAACAGATCTCATCCTGATGATCCTATTTCAACATTTCTGAGAGCTGAAAAGGCGGATTAATGAATTCATACACTTCTCCATTACCTCTCTGGTTTCAACAGCTCTACATTTGCATTGAGATGGGCTACCGCTTATGACGACAAAATGTAACATCATGCTCTGTGCATGACATTATATACAGTAAAGAAGACAGTAAAGAAACAATTAAGCCTTAGAGGGGGAATTAAACTGTGAAAACATCAGCTGCTTAACATAAAGACAGAGCACCACCACGCTTATTCATATCTTATATACTGATTTAAGTGATTATAACTTAAAGTATACAGCAGAGCATTCCTCTGCATCACTCACAATTTCTGTTTCTGATCATTTCTCATTGGACAACATGATGAGCACAGTATATCATTTTAACCACGCCAGCAACTAAATGCAGCTTTGATATCAGTCATTCAATAGATTTGTTAATACCTAAATATAATATTGAATATTTAAGTATCATTGCCTCCCATGGCATAGGGGTTAAAGGAATACTTCACCTCCCAAATGATGATTTGTGTATCAGTAAGTCACCCCATGTTATTTTGAATTTATGAAGAAATTCTTGCATGCCTTTTGTCGAACAAAAAATCCAAAAACTGGGAAATTTTTTGATGAATTGAGGTCATAGGGGGCCACATGTAAAGACAGCAAAACTATATCAAAACATCCGTTTACAAACACACAACTCGTACAGTATAATCCAAGTCTCATATATCTAGCTGTATGCTAAGTACTTCCCAAACAGAAAGGCCTTTCAGACGGGAAACTAAACGGAAAGCAAAACGTAGTCTATGCTCTCTTCAAAGCCAGACTCATTGACAAAAACACTAATTTTATCTTGCTGAACATGTGAGCTGCTGGTCTACCACTGCCTAGATCTGTTAGTTTGAGCTATTGTGTGACTTTGGTGTTTTCTTCATGGAAAAAAAATGTGATATAACGTCAAAAAAATGATATACTACCACCAGGCCAACACTGGGAGCTACTTGTTATTTAAGTTGTTGAAAAATGAACAGAAACACTGCCAAATGTTTCTATTTGAAATGCCACATTCTTTTCACAGCCTGAGTAAACAGCTGCAATTTTAACTGTCTATCCACTGTATTGCACTGTTTTATTATGTATTATGTCACTGAGTTTCATTTGAGCAGCTGCATTGTCAGTACCATGGCAAAGCAGCCACCAACCCTGGCTCAGCCCGCTCAGCCCTGTCTGACAACCCAACCATCCACCAATAAATGAGAACAGACCGGTGATAAACATTTAAACATTAAACCAAGAGCAAGGACACTGGGGTCTATAATAGTGATCAATTACCCTGAGATGGATAAAGTGATCCAACAACACATCTTACGACTGGCAAACATTTTAAAATTGAACTCAGTGTCAGTTTCTTAGAGCGGCATGCAGCTTGTAAGGCAGAGCAAATTTCACACCTCAACAGAAAGTCACTTCAGACTGCCATGTTAAAGTATACGAGCACACAGGGATCTCTTCTCCAGCTGTTACAGACACCTTTATAATTCTGTACAACAGTCTGTCACGTTTTTTTATCTGCACCGCTGCATCACAATAATGGTACTCTAAAAGGATCACACACATAACTTATCAGTTGATTCATTTTATGCACAAAGCATTTCATAAAACAAGACTTGTTCCTTCATAATCAGAAAAAAAAAACGTATGTGCTGCCAGAAATGTGTGAAAATCTCCACATATTCTCCACATAAACACACAAATATAGAGTTAGAAGAAGCTTCTAAGCTTTGCAGACTACCGTTACTCACCACTCATGGTGTCAGATAGTCCGGTCAAAGTCAAGGTCTCAGCTAACAGAGAGTCAGGACGGTGGGTGAGAGCGTCCCGAGCAGAGCGGCACAATGACAGGGCGTCTCACTGCTCTGCTCTCATAAGCAGACAGACATGAAAAGGCCACTCATATGGCCTGACCTTATCACACCTCCACACGCACACACACACACACACACACACACACACACTGAACTGTATGAAAAGTCCATCAAAGTCAGACCCATCCATCTAGTTTCCATCCCTTCAACAAACTTTTCTTACACTACGGATCCACTCCCCTGAACACTTTGCACACAATTCTGTTCATGACCAAAATCTTTGGTTTTGTGTGTGAATAGTTTTACAAAAAGGAGATCAGTTTAGTCTTCACAAAGAGAACTATTCAGCAGTGTAATGTCTTCTGAGCAGAAGTTGTAGGATTCAGTGTTTTTGGAGCTTGATCCACACTAGCGACTAAATGTTGATTTATGGTAGTGTGTTCAGGGGTTAAGCTATATACAGGCTCCGAAGCTTAATCAAAGGCTACGCCTTGGCTGAAGTATGACTAATAAATTTTCAGCATACACCAACAAAAATCTGACAGTAACACAATAACTTGTATCTTCAAAAATAAATACGGTACTACATTCTCTGCAGGCAAACATCATTGGTCGACTACAAACATGACCTATCATCTGAAACATGGAAGTAGCTACATGCCCATTAGCCACTTAGCACAATCATTACTGCTTTGCCAACAACGTCATTAACAGGCGGCTCGCTCAGTGTGTGACGTGCACTTGTAGATAAAATATAGGCCTATATTAATGAAGGTTCATTAGTACGGTTTTGTATTTCTCTGTAATGTAGCACAGTGTTAACAATGTTACTGATACTATTCTTTCTCACACCTTCAACTCAAACCATTGTGTTGCCCCGCCCAAAATATGTAATTTAATAATTAAATTAAAATCGTAAACATGCTGGCAACTAGTCGACTAATGGCGCTAAATGACGACTATTGGTCGACTAGGAATATTGTTAGTCAGGCAGCCTTGAAAAAAGTAACATAATATAAAAGAAAAATAGAGTAATGAGTAATATATTACATTTTTTGAGTAATGAGCCAAACACTGCTCACCATTAGATGCCACTAAATTCTACGCACTAGACCTTTCAATGGTAAAATGTATTTCATTTATATAGTACTTTTACCCAAAGCGCTTTACAGCTTTGCATGTCATCTACCCATTCACACACACCACACACACACACACACACACACACACACACACACACACACACACACACACACCAATGGCAGTAAGCTACCGAGCAAGGAGCTGGCCAAGGATACCTCACCATGGGGACAGAAGGAGTGTACAACCTACTGAGCAGCCGGTTTAACAGATACTCACAGGGAGTTCCAAAATAACCCAGAGCTCAATGGAATTTAGAGTATCAAGCAGCACTCTCATAAAGTGGGCGAGAGTCGGGGTACACCCTGGACAGGTCACCAGACTATCACGGGGCTGACACATAGAGACAGACAACCATTCACACTCACATTCACATCTATGGATAATTTAGAGTCACCAGTTAACCTGCATGAGCAAGCTGGGTGAAAATGGCTTGTTGATGCCAGAGGTCAGAGGAGAATGGTCAGACTGGTTCAAGATGATAGTAAGGCAATAACTCAAATAACCACTGGTTACAACCAAGGTCTGCAGAAGACCATCTCTGAACCAACAACACGT
>NC_065515.1:23413406-23492969 GCF_006386435.1 Epinephelus moara
TGAGCATGGTTTAAACACCACAGCCTACCTGAGTATTGTTGCTGAGCGTGTCCATCCCTTTATGAGCACAGTGTACCCATCTTCTGATGGCTACTTCCAGCAGGATAACGCACCATGTCACAAAGCTCAAATCGTCAAACTGGTTTCTTGAACATGACAATGAGTTCACCGTACTCCAGTGGCCTCCACTGTCACCAGATCTCAGTCCAATAGAGCACTTTTGGGATGTGGTGGAACGGGAGATTCACATCATGGAACTCAACTGTGTGATGCTATCTAAAATCTCTGAGGAATGTTTCCAGCACCTTGTTGAATCTTTGACACAAAGAATTAAGGCTGTTCTGAGGGCAAAATGAGTCCAACCCAGTACTAGCAAGGTGTACCTAATGAAGTGGCTGGTGAGTGTTTATTGGCCTAAGAGACAACTTGTTGAATTCCAGTTGGCGAGGAAGACCATGCAAAAAGACTGAAAGCTCCTCAACAGTTACTCAACTTTGTACATTTTATGTGTATGACGTAGTTCATATTCATCTCAAACTGGTTTCTTGAACACGTCAATGAGTTCACTGTACTCCAATGGCCTCCACAGTCACCAGATCTCAGTCCAATAGAGCACTTTCAAGTTCATATTCATGTACATGAGCCGCCATGCATGTTCAGCCATGTTTGTAGTAACCAAACTGGGTCATATTACACAACAGTTTGGGACATGTCCAGCTATCTTCGCAGCAACACAAGTGGGTACTTTAAAGGTACACTAAGCAGGATTGTCAGTTACACGCTCATCAGTGAAAGTAAAGGAAAGGCAAACCCAAGATTCACTGTCATTTTGGTGTTTTGCCTCGCTATATTTGTGTTTTTTTTGGCGCTCTCTCTTGGCTGCCTGCTGCCTACGGTTTGGCACCTGGTTGCTACTTTTTTTTATGAAACTCAGACTTCGCCTAAACGCTGTAGGGGTACACACCCATAAATGTCCTGAACACAGAAAATGAGAAGACGATAAATAAATACAGACAGAGGGCAGAGATAAATACACCACAACACCCTTTCAGTAGTTCATTTTAGAGTAGTTCAATTTAGAGTCACCAGTTAACCTGCATGTCTTTGGACTGTGGGAGGAAGCCGGAGTACCTGGAGAAAACACGCTGACACAAGGAGAACATACATACTCCATATAGAGGGGCTCCCCCACTCTGGGTTTGAACCAGGAACCCTCTTGCTGTGAGGTGACAATGCTAACCACAGCAGCACCGTGTCACCAACAACAGAAATGACAATCAAAAGCTGATAGTAGCATGGTAGCTGTCTAATCAGACCTGAGTAAATGTCATCAATGGTCAACCCACCTGTAAGCTTCACAGCTCATTATAGGCAAGACTGACATGTATGAACAGGAGGTATAAGTCAAGATATATGACTATACTGATTTTGATTCATTCATTTTCAAATCTCCATGTCACAACTACCCAAACTTTATGAATGTGGATTACTGAATTGGAATATCCCTTTAATTTGTGGTCAGATAGATAGATAGATAGATAGATAGATAGATAGATAGATGCAGAATCTTATGAAAATGCTTCATCTACATTAAACTTGCCACCAAAGAAAGAGGAGAAAAAATGAGATACCCTGTTCGCTGCCTTGAGTTGTGTCAAGCCGTCATGAGGAGACAGATCCTTCCTTCTTCAGCTGCTTGCCCTCCTGAAGACGCTGCAAAAACAGGAATTCAAACTTTACAATTTTATACTGAACTTTGACTCACCCCCCGTCAGTTAGTTTCACTCATTAACCGGCTCCAAACACGACTAATTACAAATCAAATCTTACACACCTCTGTCCGTCCAAGACGCTCCCCACACCGGCATGTGGCTCTCTCTCCCTGTCTCTCCACCACGCAGCTGATAATGAACTGCTGTTGCCCACACACTGTATCTCCTCTCATCAGTTTCACTCACTGTATCTGCCGTTTTTTACTATCAAGCAGCTTGTGCGCTTCCGTGCAGCCTCCGGCGCAGCGGAGCGCCTGGGAGGTCCGAGTGGGAGGAGGAGAGGTTAAGGATCCTTCACGAGAGAGGAGGAAAAACACAAGATAAACCACATGCTGCCCGTCCACAGCGGTGAAGCCTGTGTGAAATACACCCGACTGCTCTCTTTCATAGTAAAAGAAGTGTTTCAAGAAATGTATGATGACGTCATTAACCGGCTACATGATGGGGCCACACATTGGTACCTGCACCCATGATGCTTACTGCACAATGACCTTGGGTCCTGAAGGAGCCTGCAGTACACACACTCAGTAGTACTCACTGCTCACTCACTCACTGCTCTGAACAACTCTGGGGAACTCATGTGTTTGTAACCCTTTGGCACCCAGCTGCAGCTCCCCACTCTTACACCCACTCATCATGTTCACTGAAGTTGCATATATATGCATGAAGCCTACCACCAACTGAAAAAAGCTGCACCATATTTTTTTTTTATTAACACACATATTCAAACTGTCTAAGAGGAAATGATTCGGCAAGTGCAGGTTATAGGTAGCTACTAGTGGGTTTGCACAGACAGAAAAGAAACTGTGCATTACTGTCAGGGAATGTTGTGAGTTGTAATGGAGCCAAATTGTGTGCCGTTACCTTTGTTAAATGTTGCTGTTGTCCCTGGTTTTATATGAGTAGAGGAAAGGTACGTTAGCTGCTAGGCTAATTTATACAATTTAAAATGCCATAGGCTTGTGCTAATAACATTAGCATGTTGTATTTGTGGGGAAAATGTGTCCAGATAAAGACAAGTGCTTGACTGTAAATGCTGCGAGTTATAGTGAAGCTGATTTGTGTACTTGTGTTTGAAATTGTCTCTATTAAGCCATGTTTAATGTGTGTTCTGAATCAACTAAACTTTACAGCACGTCATGAACTCTAAAGCAGTGTCCTTGTAGGGACACTTAAAAAGGTCCGCAGGTGTCCTCCAGCATTTTAAGAATCTGACATTTGGAGATAAAGAGCTGCTAAATTAATATGATTCTACATTTGTATAAATCTGGAGAAAACCATGATGTTAATGAGCATCTTCTTGTTCCGAAGCTTCGCAGCAGCTGAGACTGAACCACAAGGTCAGTTTAGAAGCTGTTCAATCAAATTACAGGATCTTCCTCAGCAGTTTCCTCACCTCATTTTTTCTGAGCACTTTCAGTACTTCAACATCTACACTCACTGGCCTCTTTATTAGGTACACCTGTTCAACTGCTCCTCAATGCAAATAGCTAATCAGCCAATCACGTGGCAGCAACTCAATGTATTTAGGCATGTAGACATGGTCAAAACGACCTGCTGAAGCATCAGAATGAGGAAGAAAGGTGATTTAAGTGACTTTGAACATGGCATGGTTGTTGGTCTGAGTATTTCAGAACCTGCTGATCTACTGGGATTTTCACACACAACCATCTCTAGGTTTTACAGAGGATGGTCCGACAAAGAGAAAATATCCAGTGAGCAGCAGTTCTCTGGGTGAAAATGGCTTGTTGATGCCAGAGGTCAGAGGAGAATGGCCAGACTGGTTCAAGATGATAGTAAGGCAATAACTCAAATAACCACTGGTTACAACCAAGGTCTGCAGAAGACCATCTCTGAACCAACAACAGGTCGAACCTTGAAGCAGATGGGCTACAGCAGCAGAAGACCACACCAGGTGCCACTCCTGTCAGCTAACAACAGGAAACTGAGGCTACAGTTCACACAGGCTCACCAAAACTGGACAATAGAAGATTGGAAAAACGTTGCCTGGTCTGATGAGTCTGGATTTCTGCTGCCACATTCAGATGGTAGGGTCAGAATTTGGTGTAAACAACATGAAAGCATGGATCCATCCTGCCTTGTATCAACGGTTCAGGCTGGTGCTGGTGGTGTAATGGTGTGGGGGATATTTTCTTGGCACACTTTGGGCCCCTTAGTACCAACTGAGCATGGTTTAAACACCACAGCCTACCTGAGTATTGTTCATGACCGTGTCCATCCCTTTATGACCACAGTGTACCCATCTTCTGATGGCTACTTCCAGCAGGATAACGCACCATGTCACAAAGCTCAAATCATCTCAAACTGGTTTCTTGAACATGACAATGAGTTCACTGTACTCCAATGGCCTCCACAGTCACCAGATCTCAGTCCAATAGAGCACTTTCATAGTTCATATTCATGTACATGAGCCGCCATGCATGTTCAGCCATGTTTGTAGTAACCAAACTGGGTCATATTACACAACAGTTTGGGACATGTCCAGCTGTCTTCGCAGCAACAAAAGTGGGTACTTTAAAGGTACACTAAGCAGGATTGTCAGTTACACGCTCATCAGTGAAAGTAAAGGAAAGGCAAACCCAAGATTCACTGTCATTTTGGTGTTTTGCCTCACTATATTTGTGGTTTTTTTGGCACTCTCTCTTGGCTGCCTGCTGCCTACGGTTTGGCACCTGGTTGCTACTTTTTTTATGAAACTCAGACTTCGCCTAAACGCTGTAGGGGTACACACCCATAAATGTCCTGAACACAGAAAATAAGAAGACATTAAGTAAATACAGACAGAGGGCAGAGATAAATACACCACAACACCCTTTCAGTAGTTCATATGTGGTCATAGGTGGTTGAGAGGGATTTCTTTTGTATAAGTTTATACATTGTGTTCTAGGAAAATCCTGCAAAGTAAATCTTCAAGCATCGACATAATCTTTTCCTAATCCTAACCAAGTGGTTCTTGTGCCTTAAACCAAACTACACATTAACCACAGCTTTGTCACAGCGTTAAATAGGAAATTGAAATGTAAAAAAAATGTAAAGTTTCAACATATGAAACCTACAAATGTAACATAACTGTGTTTTGCAGAAACACACAATGATGCCATGATGGACAAGAGGACCCTAAAGTGCTCAGAAATGTTTTTAAATCTACAACTCCAGGAAAATTATTATATTACTCTGTGTGCTAAAAAAAGATTGTGTGATACATGTGAGGCTGTGTGTGTTGAGATGGTTTAGTCACCTTCACTGCAGTTGTTTGATGCCAACACTTTGCTTTGTGAAACTTTCACTTGAAATATGATGTTTTTTTTTTTTTACAGCTAAATGACATGGACATATTTCAAATCTTCATTTTATTCCAAATTCAGTTTGAAGAAGGGTACTCGCACATCCAACTGTCTCAGATGCAGGTGCGTCGAGAAATATCATCCGAGTCTTTGAACAGAAAATCCCACACACTGCTCTTGTTCAGCTTCATAATTCATTAGTAACACTAACATTTCAGTCCTCGTGGACCTTTGTTAAGAGTGTTCAGCACCATTATTTCCAACATTGAGCTTAAATAGAAACTGCTCCACCCATTTCACAGGCGTGCACAGGTGTGAGGGAATTAATCAGCTGTGGGTGTGTTTCTCCAGGTGTGAGGGAATTAATCAGCTGTGGGTGTGTTTCTCAATAATTGACAACAGCCTGTGCACCATATGTCACATATCCCACAAACGAAAGAACAATGGAACAAGAAAAATATCGGAAAAAAACCTTTCTATTTAAGCTCAATGTTTTAAATAATGGTGTTGGACACTCTTGACGAAGGTCCAGGAGGACTGAAGCTGTAGTGTTTCCAAATTTAGCCAAACATACTTGATATCTTTGGAAAATAAAAGTTCTGTGTGTTTGATTTAAGCCTTGGTGAATGAAAATTAACAGTATCCCATTTCTCTTCATTTTAATAACAGAACAAAAATCCTCTGCATGCCCGTACACTCACTGCCGACATCCATGAAGCCTTTTATTGCACCGTACATGCAGATGAAATCTGAGGCTGTGGGCTTCCCTCTGGTTACAATCTGGTGTAGGACCAAAGTGATAGGAGCAGATTGCATCGCCATGGCAACACAATTATGCTGCCACAACGTGGGAGGCAAGGATCATGTATGATCCACTGTTAGATAGTGTAATTATTCACCCACCTGCAGGAGAGGAACGTTTATCTCTGTGTTGTCTTTTAGCGCACGGAAATTGCATTCTTCCGATACAACATATTAACTATTTCATTTAGTTTGATGTTAATTTTTTGTTGTTGTGAGTTTATAAATCATTTGAAAGGTGTGCAAATTAACACATTGAGTGTATTTAAAATAGATTCAGGTCAAACAAATCAATTAAGTGAGTTTGAGCACCATGGCAACACCATTATGAAGAGTAACCATAATTCTTAAACGCTGAATAAATTATAGCACACAGTACCTCCTGTAATGAAGTTAGGTGGTCATTGCTCCCGCTTATAGCTGCCCATTAGTTACCTAGCAACATGCAATGTGCTCATGTTGTGGTATTGGTGAGCGCCGGCTGAGACGTTTGTGCAACCACTTTATTGTCTCATAACATGGTGTAATAGTATTATGATGCTCGGGCAAGTGGAATGGAGCATGCTTCCCTCTGTCCCTGGAACAAAATAATAGGCACACACACACACACACACACACACACACACACACACACACGGTTTGCTCATCAATTATTTCTCAAAGGGGGATATTAGCTCAGCGTTGCCCTAAATCGACCCTCTCCCATGATGTGACACAGACCAGGTGTTATTCTGAGACTTAAAAAAACATTACACAGCAAATTCAGCTGGGCTTCGTTTGGCCCTCAGAAAACAGATTTGGGTAACACATTGCATTTTATACAGCCTGTCATCAAGAAGCTAATGACGAACAGTTACAACCTGCAGCTGCCTTTGTTAAATCAATGATGAAATACAGGGGATGGCAAGTGGGTCCGTTTGACACCTGCACATGTATTTAATTTGCTTGTTCTTTAAGCTCTAACTGCAGTTGGTTAGGAGAGAAAATGGAGGACTATAAGCCAAAATCAAGCCCAAGCTTTTTTTCTCACAAGCTTTTTTAATACTAAGTTGCTTTCCGGGAATAGTTTTTTCCTAATTTTGCTGCACCATGGAGCATTTATCTCCCGAGTCCTCAGTTCAAAGGCGAGTGATTGGTTCCAGGCTCACATATTTAAGAGATGAAAGTAGAGAAAGCTCTCTGTATCAAAATGCCTTGGTAAACACAGAAAGGTCAGGGAATAGATTCTTTGCTTTGAAATGTCAGCTGATTACTTTATAACTGACGACATGAAGCTATTTGAAGGATCTGTAAGGCTTTGCGGCGTGCAGAGGAGGTGGGGGTGAAAAATAGATTGTTATTTCAGACGGGATTACATTGGTGCTTCATCAATAAAAGGTAGAGAGGCATGTTTCATTTTCAGTCGCTTTATATATGAGAAACATTCATATAGTAAAAAGTATACAATCAAATGCAAAACCGTTGTGCTCTGCAGGCTGTGTACAAAATCTGACATGATTCATACAGGAAATACTGAAGTTGATTTGTCTTACATTGCACTCATTTGTAAATGGACCACTGTGTGGAAATTCTGTAAAGCAAGTGTTCCCAAAATGGGGATCAGGAAACCCCACGAGTCCTAAGATGATAAATGAATGTCAAAAAAAACCCTTAACTTCTGTTTTTTCCCCCCAGCTTTTCTCAAATGTTTGCTTGTTTCCCGTGAAATACTAGAAACTTTCACCTTGTTTGGCCTTTAAAAATCCTTTAAGCCCCATTCCGACCGAGCGGTACAGTACAGTTTAGTTCAGTACGCTTTTTTTCCGTTTCCACTGTGAAAAGTTGTGGATGGTACCAATGGAACCGTTCTGTGCTGTCCAAATTTTTGGTCCCCCCTCTGTTGGGGTACCTGGCACACAGATCTGGTGCTAAAAGGTGGAGCTGTGAAGACTGCAGTCTGTTGATTGGTCAATAGTGGACGGTCACTCTGCTCAGGGCTGAGTTGTGGCTGGTTTTGAGGCTCATGTCACCACTGTTCATACTGTGGAGAGTTTTACATACATTAGCTAACTATAAAATGAGAGGATGATTTGCTGCCTCTTGCAGCAGCTGTAGACTGAGAAAAAATAATTTAATTCACTGGGCCGGCTGCTGGCGACTTTTAAGGTGGAACGTTAACTTGTAATGTTACTTAACGCATGAGTTGACGACGTGAATCCATCAGCACACCTTAAATTTCACTGTGACAACTTTGAACTTACTTTAGTTTTTATTTTCATTCTTGGGTACCACAGACTTTTAGTCATGAGTGGATCGTCAAGCGTTTAAAAATATACATTAATTTCAACCGTATAATGTGAACTGCATATATTCTAATCCTCACTCGCAGGGAAAAAAAGCCTTGTGGAGCGTTGTTCCTGTGGGCTCCGGCAACACTAACCTCCCGAGCTTGCCTTAGAAGGACGATATGCACAAACCAGCTATTTTTAAATATCCCATTGAGAGAAACTCACTGCAGTCTGTTTTATTATGTTCTGACAATATTGGCATGCAACCTGGTTCTGTAGACGATAAACAAGGTGCAGACTTCTTGATCACAGTTGAGGAGCCAGGAAATACAGCGAATGCTGCATGAGCAGTGAGTGACAACAACCCCGCCCATATTTAAGAGTGCTATTTGCGGTGGAAACGCTAGGGTCTAGGTACCACATCTGAAGGGTTACTTTTGGTTCCAAAGGTACCATACTGAAAGTGTTTGGTGGAAACGGGGCTTTACTGATGATTTGGGTTGGTAGCTGGACCAAACTACCTGGGAATGACACTCAACAATCAACTGTCTTTCCCCAGACTAACATACATCAATTTTTAAATGCCATGATCTGAGAAGAAAAAAAATTGACTACACTTTTCATAATTTATGTGAATACTGAGGCCGTAATCTGTGATAAGAGCTAATAAGTAGATATCAATTCAGCCTAAAAGGTTAGGAAACAGTGCAGAAACGTATCAAAGGGTTTCATTCCAAAATGGTTTATTGCAAAAGTGTTAAACTGACTCCACCAATTTAATATTTCAACTCGTCAGGACACATTATGAAGAATCTTTTATGCAGACTGCACCTTTAAAATTAAGTCTCATCAGCATAATGTTGACTTACTATTGCATTATACCAGCTTTTTGGAGGGGGATTTCATTTTGGAATAAAAACTTTCATTTCACACACTTGATTATTAGATAAGGTTATTAATATCAAACAAATCAAATGGTTGTATTAAACACATACAAAATATATTATTGTATAAACCACTAGCATAACAAAAAAAGAGATCACTCAAGGACATAAGATTAGTATTGTATTATTCTTTTTTTTCAGTACTGTAAGAAATCCAAGCCAAAACATTGTTTATGATTAGTATTAGATCAGTCATCTGCGATTTTATTGCAGCACGTAATGTATCAGAGGCAGTAAATCATTGTTGTGTTGCAGGAAACAGAAACAAATAGGTATCATTAAATGTAGTGGTACTAAGTGTTCATTTAAGGCTGCTGTGCACGTAAAACAACATTCACTCCTGCTTGGTTCAGGTTTATAGTTTCAACTTGGACTTTTGGTCATTGACAATAAACAACAATATACAGCTTGAGACAGTTTTCTGGATGTGGCTGACTCCAGTGTGAAACTAGTGGGTTTACTTCTATCAAAATAACAAATGATCAACTTTCACTTGCTGAACCCGATAGACGGTGATTTAATAGAGAAAATATTGAAAAATAATAGGTGTTTTCCAAATGTAGGTCCAGCTAGTGGAGTGTTGTTTGTATGACACAAAATTTTGAACCTGCTTGTTACTTTAGCAGACGCAGAAAGAGAGAAGATGTTACTTTCCCACACGTGATGGATATCAACAAAAAGTAAGATAAATAAAACACAAAGATTAACTGGTGTAAAGACATGAGTATGCATGAAAACATTGTGCATTCAGGTATATGCTTTGTTGTACAGACTTTTTACAGTGGACTGTACCATTATAAAAAAGAAAATGACTACAAACACTGCTGTTTTGATCACTTTACAGCGCCTTGGCTTTACTTTGGCTTTGGATGCTGCATCTTGACGGGAATGAAAGCAAAACATTGAAACGCTGATCATTAATGATACAATGAACACCAATGAACATTCTTGATGTATCCAAACCATCAAGACCAACTTTGGTCAGCTGTAGACAAAAGGATCAAAGACTATGATTGCTCCCAAAAAACTCGTATCAAGCTTGGATTGTGGATATTTGGCAAATATCTCCAAAGTGGGGATGAATCAAGAACACACTGCTAAAATGGACTGAAATAACTAGTGTGTAAGATGTAGAAGGATTTAGTGTTATCTCGCAGTGACGACTGCAGATTGCAACCAGCTGAAACTGCTCCCAGTTAGAATTTGTTCGGTGTTCATTGTTCAGGAGGCTTTAACTGGGAGACAAATTATCCACAGAGGTCTCTTCCTCTCCGAAACAAACTAACCAGGTTATTAAACCGGTAAAAACAGAATAAAGAAGTCTCACAATACAAATCAGTGTTTCGTCAATGCTGTCCGGCATGTCGCAGACGGCTGCTAACGTTCAGGAGGTTTTTACCGCAAGCCGAATTATCCACAGAGGTCTTCTTCTTGCCAAAACAAATGGACCTGGTGATTTAAAAAGGTTTAAACACTGAATACAGCAGTTTCTAGAGCCAGTGTTTGTCCGTTCTGGGCTACTGTAGAAACATGGTGTTGCAACATGGCTAACATTGTGGTCGAGGACACTCCCAATGTAGATATAAACTGCTCATTCTACGAAAACACAAAAATTGTTATTTTCAGGCGATTACATACTAAGAAAATATGCTTATTTTATTATATTTCATTTCTGCCGATACATCCCTCTAAATTCTACACACTGGACCTTTAAAACTGATGTGTAGTAGAAAGATATGGAAGTATTGCTTTACGAAAGGTCTTCAAAAAACTAAATTCAACTCGCTGCCGTTCAAAAATCAAAACAAGCGAACAGTAACTTTAGTAACAATTATGATTATCTGCACAACTGTTCATCTGTTTTAACCTAAGCAATACTTCTCATACAGCAACATTTTAAACATGGGCAAAAATCATGTGCTCACGCGAGTTCTGGAGCACTTCTCTTTATGAGAAAAGTTCAGAAGCCAAAAGTGGATCTAAAGACTCATTACTGAAAATCAGTTTCACCAGGTTCATCTCAGAAGAATATGCTACAAAGATAAAGAGAAAATAAAGCCGATAATATGAGATGAGTTTGAGTGTGCGTGGAAAGAAAGATCACCCTCTCATTGTCCAGTGACTGTCCAGACTGAGCTGCAGACTCAGACTCATACGTCACCTATGTGTGATATTTTTGCATTAACATAAGGCCATGGTCACACCATCATCTGAATTTGTGGGGGTGTCAGCATATAGTAGTGTCGGGTCCTTGGCTACTGCATTACTTTGTGGCTGTAAGTAGTGTCATTACAACTCTGTCTGGGGTAACTGCCCTTTGAGTGTTTGACGGCATCCTCCAACGACTTTCTGGTTACCAGTAGCCGCACCACATCCTCTTTCTTCTTTGTTAGTGTTTTACGGGCCTGGTCGTGGGTCACCATGGTCATGTCCCAGCCGTTCACCTTGGAAGAAGAGAAGGGATTTGTGTCAGAGAAGCTGTGGCCATTTTCTCTAATTCAAGTTGATTAACAGTGGAACAAGGTGAGCACCGCTCCTGATGCACAGCTCCGATCTGACTCTGTAGTGTACACATGTTGCCATCTTGTGGATCGTCACCGAAGCTCGGTTTCACTGCTCACCTGCATTATTTTGTCTCCCATCCTCAGGCCTGCCGCATCTGCTGGTCCTTTGGGTGTTATCCTGGTCACATAGATGCCCTTCGGACAACACAAACACATTTATTATTTCATATGAGCATAGCTGTGTGAGATACAGACAATCTGAAAACCTCTAACTAATACAGGAAATGGCATCTCAAAAATATAAAACATTCAACAAAAATAAACAACACATAAAAGAAACTGTGCTATTATACAGTCTGACTGGTCGAATCATGACCTATTGGATTATTTTTCTTTCACTGTTAATAGTATATCTCTTTATTAATTCTATTGAACTCAACTGGTAGCATAACTGGGCTAAGTTAATTGCCAGAACCACCTGAATATGTGTCTGGGGAAATCCTTAATATTATCAACACTGGGAAAGTAACACATTGTTTTATTTTTATTAAGTGTTCTTTATTTCAATCCTTTTTTTATGTAACGTCTAACTATCACAAACATATTAGGGCTGCCGCCTAATGGTCGACCAAACGTTAGTCGACCAGAAAGGTCATTAGTCAGCAAGATTTCATTGGTCATTAGTTGCAGGAAGAAAAAAAAGGGAAACTCTATTAGGCACTGCACCTTGTCAGAATAAATCAAAACCTATGACTGGACCATGTGGGAATTTAATTTGAAATGACAAACACAGGAAGAGGCCACGCTCAGCAGTCAGACAGGAGTCATGTTACAAACCAATCACAGCCAACAGATATCTTTCCCTTCTTCTGTAAGTATTCAGTCTGATAAATACGGAAAAGTTGATCATGTTAGTGCAGGGCTACCCAGAGCTTTACATCTGTCCCACAGACGATAGGCCTACACACTTATGAACAGCATCTGGAAAAGATTTGTGTTGCCCTGCCCAAAATATATAATTCAATACTTAAATTAATAAAATAAACATGCAGGTGACTAGTTGACTAATGGCCCTGAATGACGACTATTGCTCGACTAGGAAAATTCTTAGTCAAGTGCAGCCCTAAAACACATTTAATTACAAAGAAGCAAAACATGACAATGACAAGATGCCATTAAAACATGTTAAACATGTAAAAAACATGAGTCTAATGCTGATTTATGATCCAAGTTTTACAAGTGGCTTCTAATATCCAGCACATAAACCTACAATAACTCCAGAACTAGGAGTGCAACTAACCATTACTTCGAGTCCTTGATTTATCAATTTGTACAGTTTTTTTCTTCAATATACAATAATAAAATAAAAAGAGAAAAGCAGCAAATACTCACATTTGAAAAACTGGAACCAAAATTTTTGTTGGCTTTTTTGCTTGAGGCGTGACTTAGACAATTGATCAACTAAATTACAACAGTTTCAAAGTCTCTGCATTGGCTTCTTGTGTGCCTCAGGATTGATTTTAAGATCCTTTTATTGGTTTATAAATTTGTTAATGGTCCTACCTACTTATCAGATTTGCTTTTTTGCCTGCCTGAAGACCTGAGGGCCACAGAGAGTGTTTATGTTTTTAAAAGCAAACTCAAGACCTACCTTTTCACCCTGGCTTTTAATTGAACTTAATGTCTTTTTTGTATTTATCAATATTGTGTATTTATCTATTTATTTATTTTATTAATCTGTTTTTCTAGCTGGCACATTCTTCTATTTAGTTACTTACTTATTTACTTATTTCCTGACTGATTAAAAATTGTTTTCTATTTTGAGTTTTTATCCTGCCTTGTTTTTATTGTGTGAAGCACTCTGTGTTGCATTCTGTTTGTAAGAAAATGCTATATAAATAAAGTGACTGATTGATTGATTTATACTAATATTTAGTTATCAGCACTGGGAGTTAAAGAAAACAAGACAGAAGCCTATTGTTCCTTTAAGTATACCTGTTAAGCAGTATAGATGAGATAAGGGCATCCGCACAGCTCTGTAGGAGCATTTCAATAATGCTCATAAACACATCAGGAATATCTAAAGGAAAGCTTAAAAGGTCAAAAGGTAGAGGCTGATATCTAGAGTTATTATTCCTCTCTTACACGGTATCTGTGGTACATTTCTCTCTCACTGTATAAAGCTCACACTGCACATACAGTATAGTCAGCAGGTACGACACATCTTTAGGCCCGTTTCCACCGCAGGAACTTCGGAGTAATTTTACGGGGCCGGGGCCGTTGGTGCGTGNTATTTATTCAGTTATGGGAAGTCACGATGTCTAGAAAGCATCAGCTGACAGGGACAGCTAACACTAGCAGCAAAGCAAACATCAGGATGTCATCTGTTAAAAGCCTCCCGTTGTCGGATACGACATGAAACTACTCCAGTTATCTCAATCATGTTGTAACTAAGACATCTGCTGGAAAAAAAAATTTTTTTTTCACGGGCCATTTAGTGAGTTATTACAGACACCGCTATCAGCTAAGGGCGTCCCTACATCGCCCCGGTCAAAATGGTCGCACAACGATTACGTAACATCCAGAGCCCGTAACTTTACAGGAACCTTCCTCGTACTCCGCTCTCTCAGTGGAGACACGGCGGTTGAGAGGGCCGAGCAAGAGGACGTTCCTGTAGTAGTTCCTGCCCCCCAAATAATACCAGGAACTTCTTCAGTGGAAATGGGCCTTTTGTGTATTCCTTTCCATGACATCAGCTATAGGAGTCTGGTTTGTTCCCACCTGAGGCTACAGGTAATGTGTTCAGACATGTCGCTCATTTAGAGCTCACTAGAGTGCTGCTCTAGCACCACTGTGCTTCAACAGGACAGAGACGTGATAAGGAACAGGGGAAAAGTCAGGTAGGGAGCTATGTTGCTATGCTATAAATCGATTGGTAGCTTTGAGTTCCCCTGAAACCCTGGGAAAAACCTGAAGAGTCACATCATGGAGTCACCTCGACTGCTGTCTCATTATTATCTGTACTTCATGTTGTCTGTAGGACTGGGCAGCATTTCACTACTTATCATCTGTGTTACTATTTTTACAGATGGCACTATTGCATTTTTGATTCCCCAACTATGGATAGCAAATCGAAAATCATTGAGAATTACACTTTTAGCTATGTCTCGATAGCTACAGAAATAGTAATTTTGTTGATGGTACAGCCCTGGTTGTACCATGTACTACATGCAGTTATAGTAGGTAAACAGCTGATGTGCACACACAAATATAGACTTACTTTGTCAGTCTTGTCCTCAGAGAAGGGGTTCTGTCCAGGGTCCTGGTCTATCCCTCCTCCGATGCTGAAGCCCAGGATCAAATTATCCCCCTGCCGCAATTTGTTGATCTCAATTCGTTGCTGTTTGAGAACACACACACACAAAAGAAAATCAGATCCATCTTCATCAGGCATTACTCAGTTAATTCAAAAACCCCGACACACAAAACGCATTTAATATTAGTTTATAACATCTTATACTGAAGTTGCTGATCAGGAAAACAGTGGCATAAAACCAACACTCCCAAACTCAAATTATTTGTCTCAAAAGCACAAAAATAACATGTTTTTCAGGGAAGTGTGACTCTGGGTAACTCTCTTAAACCAGAACTGTAAAATTAACTTAACTTTTTGTGTTAATTTAACATGTGCATGCACGCTCATTCATATTTCATGTTTCGGAGGCTGTTCCCCAGTGACTTAAGTCCACACTGGTACAGAGACTTTATTAGCGCAGCCCTGCCCTTGACACTGACAAGCAGCTGCAGGTTTACAAACCAGATGGATGGATGAGTCTGACAGTAGCACTCCTCACAGCACTCCTCAGCACAAAGGCTGCCTGTGTGCGTGGTGATGAATAACCAGACATTCACTGAGTGGTGTGGCTGATACAATGAAGTTAGAGGAAGTCTGGAACTTTGTTAATACTGAGTCAGTCGGGACTTGCCGGCACTACAACACATTTCTCTCTCCTGGTAAAAATAGGTTTATCAGCCTGACTGGTGGACGCTGTATCATTCTCTCACCCAAACAAATCATCAGAATATAGATAGGGTGCTACTTGTATAAAAGAAACAAGAGGACTGAGAGGGGCCACTGTTAAAATGCCTACAGCCTTTAAGTACAGCATTAATAGGGCTATAATAAAACAGACAAACAGCCTGAGATGTTTTAAGAAAAATAACAGTATGTCTCAGTTTTTCCACATTCAGCCAGTCTACTTCTCACTGTCATTACATGTGCATGTATCTACACATTTCTGATACAGATTCTCTTGAGCTAAAGCTGCTGATTGACAATATTTTGCACAATATTCAATATCTTTAAACATGACCACAGTAAGTATTCATTGTTATATCAGAGAGCTGTATTCTGGTCAGGGTGGGAAAGCATCTGAAGCAGAATCATGAAGTAGGCAACAGATTGTTTGACTTGCTCCTGAAACCAGGCACCTCTTGCCATCTAGTGGGCCGGATTGGACCCTTTGGCGGCCGGTTCTAAAATCACTAAAATTTATAAAGACTGACTCAGTTTTACCAAACTTTCAGAAAGTGCTGCATCCATTTTTGTTTATCCAAGTTCTTGCCAACGTGGCTATAAAGTTTAAACACCCATAAAATACAAACTTCAAAGTCCCTGTTATAATAATTTGGGTGCCACACCAAGACACACAAAGAGTAAAAAGCTACCTGCATGCTTCCTGAACTCTTACCCGCTCCCCACCCCTCACATGACATTTTAACAACTCTGACCTAGAAAGATTCCTGCTATCCCTGTCATATTTACGACTTATTTGGCTGAATTATCATAAAGATCTATTTCTAGTTGTGAGTATTCGTTCATCACTTGAAAGCACCGCAAAAACCTGCACTTCATGTAGTTTGTTTGCACTTAACGTAAATCAACCAGGAAGACTGAATCACACCGACGTTAACGCCCATCTGTAAGAGAAGTGACCTGTCGAGACAAAGCCGACGCAATCTGATAAAATGTATTGCATAATGCCTGCTAGCGTTAAGATTTCTAAGCCTCTATTTCAAGTAAAACTTTATCACTGCGATACTTTTCTTTGGAAAGTGTGAAAGCTGTCAGGATCAAGTCTGTAACACTGTCCACTCGCTTGCAATGCATTTACCGTAAAGGTCAGAATACGGGTGCACTCTAATTTAACGGCTAGTTTGACCACGGAGATGACGGCTAGCTTTGTTGTGTAGCACTTCAGCTAACTAGACAAATAAAGTAATGTTACAGTTATAAAGCCAGCTAGCGTTAGTGAGCGCGTTAAGCCTAGCTAACATGAGTTAATTCAGAGTTAGGTCCTGATGCGGTTTTGCGTTAACGTCGGACCAGAAGCCGAACAATAGAGTAACGTTAACGTTGAATGGACCCAGCCCCACTCCCGAACTTACCACAACAGCAGTCACCGGCTGTCCCGGGACGAAAGACATTTTCTCTCTGCGATGTTTAACCTAAAAAAGACGTAGAACGTTGCTCAACTGTTGTTGTTGTTGTTGTTGAAGTCACAGAAATTAAAGGTCTCGACAGCGGGACAACTTCCAAGATGACTACATAAGTAACGGCAGGCTGATCCCTGGCTGGAAACCAACTGCTTCCCAGATTACGTCACTTCGCCCCCCAATCCTGCCAGGTCAGCGCGTTTTGTAGCACGGAGTAGCCAGGGAGGGCGGTGTTTAACGGTTGGTCATCGCCCTCGTTGATTCTGTGAAGATATGCGCTGCAAATCAAACTCTCCAAGGGATTGTTGGTACCCCTCTGTGTCCCGAGACAAGGCTGGGTGTTTGCCTTAAAAGGAGCTGCCAAATAGTGACCTCCTGTGTGACCCCGCATAGTCCGTCCATCTACTTTACAAAATACACTGACAGATATGATCACACTGCTAAAGTCTTAAAGCCCCTCTGGACTTTATGAGACAAAAACAGTCTACTATCTGCAGTAATATGAGCATCAAGAGAGTAAGTAACTAATTTTACACTATTAACCAGTTATTGATACAATATTATTAAAATTTATCTCCCCGACCCCAACAAATAAATAAATAAATCACATGTCACACTCTGGATGTTGCCAGCTTTAAATAGGCCTAAACATTGTTAATTGAACAGCTATGTAGCTGCAAGCAGTTTCCCGAATTACAAATCTAGTTTGTATGGAAACCAATTGCCACCAAGACAAGAAACACAAACAACCAAATTGTTAAATAACTTAAAAAAATAATAAGAAAAAAAATAAATCAAAGGTCTGGCATGTAGGATTTTGGGGAATATATCAGCAGAAATGGAATGTAATATCCTGAGACCCTGTGTCCTCATATGAGGACATCCCATTTTGGGTTAACTTGACCTTCTACTTTATTCTACTTAAAGGCGCTGTATGTAAGAATGTGGCCAAAATGGTTACTGCACTCAAATTTAAAATACTGCCACGAGTCATCTCCGCCCCCCCTCCCCTGCAGATTCGAGGTTGCTGGACAGCGGCACGCTGGAGATTGATTTGTTTGCCCACGGGCGGCTGCCGTGGCAGGGCCGCGTCGCCGCGTCCTTGATCTTCGGTTTTCCAGCGGACCGTTCGAGCAAGTCCGGCTTCTCTGCTGCTAACGCTGCTGCCGGGATACAGCTCATGAGGAGCCGGCTGCTAATGCTATGTACCGGGACACTGCTAACACTGCTTGCNTTGCTTTAGATTTCTTACATATAGCTCCTTTAAATTAATCCCAATTCTCTTCCCTTAACCTTACCCCTTGGTTTCAAGTGCACTCGCCAGATAGATTCCCCTCAACGACGAAGGGGTAGTGTTGAGGGGTAGGGAATTTTACCTATGAATTGGGACGCCACTTCATGCAAATTAGCGTAACAGACGTGTTCACCTATGTCCTGTCATCAACATAGGCTTCTTGCACTCATTTCCAAAATGCTGGCTCCAGAGGTTGTATTCCCTATTTCGTTGGCTGTCTTCATCCTTCTTCGTTTAACAAATCAACAGAGAAGAAACACAGCAAATAGAAGACGCCTTCGCCGCTGTCTTCTCCTGGTCGAATTGTTTCAGGTATGTTGATTTTTTTTTTTTTTTTTTAATTTTCCAGTTTTGCAATGCATCCTGGGAAATTCAATCTTCCCCTCAGATGAGTTCGTAAGTGTGCATCGCACGGCCCTTCAAATTAAGTGGGGGTTTTAAAGGCTGAAAAGCACTTCCCTAAAGTTTAGGACACCCTAGCCCTTCGTGGGAACACGCAAAAACAAGGGCGTGGGCCAATTTTGAGGGAAAGTTTGAGTATTGGGACAGACCCTTAGTCCTGTTGTCCTCCTTTGTGGACACCTTTTTTGTGCTATCTAGTGGTAGTAAGAGCACAATACATAAATCCATGTAAAAACAAGATCGCAGCCGAGTCGGTCTGTGTCGGGATCGGCTGCATATGTCCAAAACCTGATCACATTTTATGGTTGAAACTCGTTTATTTATGACTGATAATGTTTGTAGTTTGATATGGCAACACATTTGACCAATTTTAGCAACAGGAACAAGCTAAGACATTGTTAATTAAGAAGTACTCGTTTGAAGACGTTCGGACTTAATTATTGTTCGCAATGTTTAGTTATTTATACTTATTGGGTCCTATTGATCCCAAATAGCTAGGAGAAATTAACCAATCAAAAGTCTCAGGATGATTTAGTAAGTGTATCTTAGGGTATAATATAATCATCTGAAAATAACCTGAAAGTTGATATCTACATATGGCATATGGAGTGGGTTCTCTTCCACGGCCGGAATGGACAAACCAAACACTGGCTTTAGGTATGGCCATGTGCGCTTTTGCTTAGGCCTCCATAGTTCTCCATATGCTTGGCAAATAGGAGAAGTTTGAGTTGGTTGCAATCTGTAATGTCATTTGCAAGATGCCACTAAATCCTACACACAAGACCTTTAAAAAAACATTCGTATTACAACATAGCTATATAATATTGAGTTAGTAACTCGTGATTTTGATTTTATTTATCAAACATGGTAGATAATCATAGATATTTTCTGCCAGGACATAATACATGTAATTAAATAAATTATATAGTTATGTATTTGTTTTATTCCTGGCAGCAAGTGGACTACTTCTATTAGACTATTAAACTAAAATGTCAGAGGAAATTTGTCTTATGTAGGACACTGCAGTGCACAACAGTGGAAAATAACTAGAGACATTTACTGTACTTCAGTGCAATTTGAGGTGCTTGTTGCCTGCCCTACTTAAGTCCATTTATATACTTTTATATCCTCCTGAGACCCGAACTTTTGTTTGGCATGCATTTTAATTTCTCTTAGCTATTTGGGATCAGTAGGACCCGATAAATATAAAAAATTAAACATTGCAAACAATAATTAAGTCCCAGTGTCCTCAAACAAGATGATAATAAAGTCCCAATGTCAAACAAGGATATCTATATACTTTTATAAACTTTATATACTTCGACTTATACTTACATTTCACCACATTCAGAAGCAAACATTAAAGTTTCAGCTCCACTTCCTTTTTTTGATCAGATTATGAAAATATATCTGCATTGGCTTTAGTGAAAAATTAAAAGCAGACTTGAAATTGCACGCTTTTACATTGTGGTTTTAACATAAAGGAACTGAAGGCCACCACTCTGCTCTCTGAGCATCTGATGTGGTTTACTGGCCACTAGATGGTAGTCTATAATGAGACAAATGTTTTCTATTAGTTTGGTATGAAGAGCTCTGAACTGTTTTGACTACATAATCCAAACAGTTAACAACCAATTACATGGTCAACAATATCAAAAGTAACTGAATGACTACACAGTTGATCAAATCATTGCAAAATGACAAGCAAGTTATAACATGCATTAACGCTTTTTAATGCACGTTTTTAAACACTTACTAATAACATTTACAGTAAAATAAGACATAATAGTCTGAGGATAGAAAGGGACTGGCATGTCATACATGTTCATTGGAATTAAAACCCAGGTGATTACACCAGCACGACATGCACCCACCACTGAGTAACCAGGCCAGCACAGGAGCCATAACATGCAAAGATCAGAGTGAGAAGTGAAGCGTGGGAGGGAGAGGAGGGGACAGACAGGAGTGCTCAGAGCAGAAACAGAAATTATGTTCATTTCCAGTATGGGTGAACAAACCGGTGTGTCCCGATTGGTCATGGTCAAAATCACATTCTTGTTTAATCATCAGACAGTAGAATAATATTAATTATGTGCCATGAAACAAAAGCTTGTGGAACAGCTGTAACAGCCTTGGAAACAAATACAAATATAGCATTTATTAAAGGTCATTTATTTACTCCATCACGTAACAAAATAAGATGCTTTGCGTAGACATAGTAGTAAAAATAAGTGTAACATATTCAGATCACATGGTCTAGATGCTTCATAATCACATTAAAAACAAGGGTCTGACAGTCACTGGCAGTAAAAATGAAATGTCTCTGGGTAAATACCTTGAATTCCACGTATAGACACTATGTAAAAGTGAATTTGACCCACCTGTATGTTCCTGTAAAACAAGTTTGACCTGTGTCTGCATTTTCCAGCTTCCCTGTCATGTTGCTGATAATAGATCTGCACCAGACCTGTATTCAAAGCAGTCCTTTTGCATCAACTTCCTCCTGCTGCCCTTTCATACATTTTTTAAAACATAACAGCGACAGAGAGGCATATATAAACAATTCACCGGAATTTAAAAGCCAAAGAAGAGGCTTGTAATTAGCATTAGGGAAATGGGTATGTTAAATACATTTGTTGCATTACTCCTCATGTAACAATATTTATCTGTAGTGTCTCCGTTGAATAAACCAGCAAATAAATAAAAGATAAAGCGCTCAAAAGTGGCAGTAATCACAGTCACGTACAAACAGCAGTTTAACCTATTATATAGCTTTTACTCCACACTTCTTGAAGGTTGAAATGATGCATTATTTGTAAGAGTTCAACTTCAGTGTGCAGGCTATTGCTCCTTTTTCTTGCTTCTGTCCTCCACCCACATGGGGTTGAATCCATCTATGCATTATTTTTCTAAGGGAGCAGTCATGTGTCAGTGGCCTGGAGCAAAAGGTGGAGGTGGCAGATACTCCTGAGGTAACCCTCCTCCTTCAATCACAGCGCAAGTGTAGGTAAATGGTGGAGCACTGAAGGTGTGCTCCATTGCGATCTCGTGGTACTCATTCTCAGTCACCTCCTGCGGCGTGTTGTTCTTCTTTTGGAATTTCTTCTTGAAGTTCTTCAGGTTGGAGACGACTGACAGCTTGCATTCCTGGTTCTTTGCAGGCTGGAGGTTGGCGCTGAGTGGGTGCTCAGTGGTTGTGGGTGAGGGTGAGGGTGAGGGTGTGGCGGCGCTCTCAGGTGCAGAGACTGTCCTCATACAAGCCTGGTTCTGCTTCAGTGGAGGTAAAGGGGTCCGAGCAGGGACCTCAGGAGGCTGGTTGGATGGAAGATTGATGGCCAAATGTCTCGGTTTTGGCAAAGGCTGGAGATGAACATGAAACATACAGCAGAGAAATTTGTTTTAAAAAACATTTACATTTTAATGTTAAGCCTCTGAAAATGTGGTTTCAAATCTTAAAGCTGGGTTGCGGAATTTAATTTTGGTGCCACTGGGCAAAAATCCCGTAATAAACTGTGAGCATATTGTAATTCAATTGCAGCTTGTCTTGGCTCTGTTTTGAGGCTTAGAAAAAAGAGACTTTGGTCAATCACGGGTCATTTCAGGGAGACGAGGTTCCTATTGGCTGTTCTACAAATGCAGATGTGCGAGCATGTCCCTTTGGCCTTATTCAGTGGTGGATACTCCTGCAGATGAGTTGCTATTCCAGCATTTGTTACATCTGCCTACACTGCAAAGCGACCCAAAAAAGGAAGACAGACTCAGAGAGTAAATGTTGCTAATAATTTAGGCTTCTGCTAACTGGAGCCAAAGCCTCATAGCTGCGGCTTCAAGTTCATGTTTATGTAGCTAACATCAGCTAGAGCCTCGAATCACAGTGTATCCTCTGCCTCACTCCCCACCACTACAGACCACATCACCAGGAGGAGAGCTGATGGCAGCTGTTGAGACAGACCCCCAGTCAGTGGCCGCAGCAACCTGAATCCAGTCAGATCCAGGGCACCAAACAGCCCTGACTACCCGGCAAATCAGCTAATAGGTCAAATCTAGCGCTGCCGCTGGACACCAGCCCGACGTGACACCCGGTACTGGAGAATTTATGCTGGCCAAATTCAAGCTGCTACAGTCATCTTCCGGGGAAGTAGTCCACAGTGGCGGGGAACGAGGCAGAGGGACCGTGGGGTGGCTAGCTCACTAATTCTTGTCTCATTTGCGGTCTGATAAACAGAGACACTTCAAAGTCGTCGAAATCCGGCACTTGGGCACTGACTTGTGGCGTCAAACACTGACAAAAAAAGCCATCCTTTAACGTCAGCATTATACCCAGCCGGTCGCCGTTATAGTTTAACTGTGCTCGGCAGCATCAGGGGGAAACGTGGCGGGACGAGACCGACAGTCAAGGCGGCGAAATAGGAGTAGGGTGGGCGGGAGTGGTGGAGGATGGGTCCAACAAACACCAACCTTCACCTGGGAGAGCGGTGTTCGTGTCCCGCAAGATCATAAAGCCAAACCCTGTTCCTTTTATCCTGAACCCAATCACGTGTGTTAGTAGTTGGAGGAAAAAAAACGGCAATTGCATTGCTGTAACGATGTAGTGCGTTTATTCTAAAAGAGGCTGTATGTAAAGGGTACGAAAACGGAAGTGTATTTTGAAAGAAGACGATGCATGTAAAAGGCAGAACTTGTCAACAACTGGACTTGAAAGGTCCATGACCAAACATCGATATGCCCAGCTTTAAGTTTATCGCTAAAACAATTAAGTAACCATGACAACATGTTAACAGTCAAAAATCAATCTGCTTCATCAGGGCTGCGTGGGTGTGTTACGATCAGATGACAGTGACCTGGCAATGTAAGGAATAAGCCCCCACAACTGACATCCAAATTGGATTTATGGTTTGCTTGTTTCAGATTAGTGCCCAAAAATGGGCACATGGAAATCTCTCATGGGAAACAACTAAACTGTTCAAAGTTGGGAGAAAATCATGTGTTCATATAGGACCCCATCACCAACATCTTGTTATGAACGGGAGGGTGATTCGACTAACACCTTTGAAATGTCTTGAGTCTCACGTTGATCGCAGGCAACATTTAGATATCCTTTATTTTAAGGGTTAGGGTTAGCACTAGACAACATCTAAGACAATCTACGAAGATCATCATTACCGTGGCAGGGAGAGGGATGGTGATGTGTGGAAATTCCTCCTCCAAACTAGGGTAAAGTCTGTTTGCAGACGGGAGTGCAGAGTTCCTCAAGTTATTTGGCCGATAAGGAAGGGCAGGTGGGATATCTTCCTGTGATGGTGGGTGACTTATGCTGGGATGCAGGGGGACGTTCGGTAGCCAGCTTGTGTTGGGATTCAGATGTCTTTGGGGAAACAGCAGCTCTGCGTAGTCGGTCTTGCCACCTGAGGCCTTCAGTGGGGTGAAACACAGACAGAAAGAGAAACAGAGGAAATTATGATTGTGTTCTTGTTTGCATGGTGCACAGGTGGCAGGCACATAAACAAATATTGTGGTTTTGGGTTGTAAAGATGAATCAGGTTTAACTGAATACATTCACGTAGGCCTGGTGCTCTACTCAAATTTGCACAGTTACATTTACACTGTCAATACAATAACCAACAAATCTATGATGTATGGAAGAACCGTTAAGTCAAGGCACCTGTTTGCAGGTATGATAATAAAACATTCCCTCACCTGCCCACACGCAACAGTCAGCACCTCACTGAAAGGCATGATGGGATTCCTACGGTGAAAGTCCACCAGATCCTGCAGAACCCGGTGACGCCTGTCCTCCCCTACTATGATATACTGGCCGTCCTCCAACGCATCGATCATGAAATGTCTGCAGCGGTCCTCAGCACTGAGGGCAAAGGGGACAGAAAGCAAAAAATATGTCAAGAGGAGTAAAGAGAGCAGGTCTTTGGACTCTTGGACCGAGTGTGTGGGTGTGAACTGTACAATAAAGCTCCTTTAAAATGCAAACACTCACCGGTATGAGAGAGTGTAGCCAATCCTGCTCTCACTGATTCGGATGAGGAAGTAGCCAGGGGGCTTGGACATCAGCAGTTCCTCTGCCATCCTGCACAAATAGTGAGCACGCACAGAACAAAAAAGTCCTTTCATACATGCACTGTAATCTGTAAATGATCTGGCAGTTTTATGGGATGGGGTGGCATCGCATGTGAACAAGAGCCGGGATCAGTTTGCAGCTTTCAACACATAATAAAATGTTCTTCCCATGCATGAACTTTCCATTAATAAAAGAATGGTCTGATAAATACAGGGCATTGTAGTCAGGTCAGTAAAGTAAACTGATGGAGTACACCATGCCTAATAGTAATGCACATATATCATCCGTTATGCAAAGTTGTGGATGTGTACACTGGGAGTGGAGGAAGCAAAGAATTTATTTGAAGCAGAAATCTGTTTAAATATTACCAGGGTAAAGTCTGTGCTCGAGAGGCTGCGTCACTGACAAATCTGTGACTAAAGTGCATCATAAGTAAACTTGTATAATAACCAATGTTTTGTCCTCATATTTAATATTGTAAACCTGGAGATAAATGATGCAGTGGTGTAGTTTTTCTCTTCTATTTTGGAAAAAATGGAGCCTAAGTAGGATATAGCACAGGATTATTTTGGGGTTAGAAGCTTCCTGAAAACCTTTGATTACTTCCTAAAACGTTGTTGGAGATGCAATATCTTTCTCAACATATTCTCCCTTATTAGACTGTGTTTACAGTCACTGCACGCTGTAACACAACACTGCTACCTTTATCGTGTAGGATTTTTAAAACATGGCTCTCCACATTCCTCCCTGCGGAGGAGATGGCGGACCACGATAGACTTCGACAACTTACTTCCTGGAGATGATCCCATGAAACCACTCTGGGACGACACCGTTCCTGATCACGAGCCGGAGTTGGGACTCTGTGAACCAGATGAAAGCATCACGCTGTGCTTGTGTCGACTGACTCCAATCCATCGTCCTGGGACGCAGCTCATTTAATCCTCTGTTGGGTCTGTTGGGGAATTCACAGAGGATAGAGACCTGCAAGTGTGTCATATACAACTTGGTAAACCCAAAAATAAGATACTTGAACATGTACAGTATATACAGAAAATACAAACCACATATATGAGCAGTCAGTAGACAAAGATTTCTGCATTTAGGCTGATGTGACTATGGTGAATAATTATAACTTAACAGTTGAACTTTTACATAAAGAGACCCCCCCCCCATTCATCTTTTTAAAGACAATTTACAATACAAAATGTAGCTTAGACAGGATATTGNCCCCCCATAATCTTCCCCCATTCATCTTTTTAAAGACAATTTACAATACAAAATGTAGCTTAGACAGGATATTGTCACTACTTTCCTCAGTTTTACTTGTAATAATCTTTAACTGTTTAAGAAAGCAGACCCACTTTAATTTGGGTTAATTAATGCATCTTACATTTGTAGTTTAAACACTCAAATACTTAAAAATGATACTAGTTTTCTAAATAAAACAAAGAGATTTCTAAATTCCACACACAGCAAAGGTAACTCACCTTGTCTGGCAGCTCCGCGATAAAATGACACAGCAGATCTCACACAGCTGACTACACCTGTCTGTGGGCGGAGGCAAAACTCACCTCTAGCTGAGTAGCTGTGTAACATTTTAAAAGAGCACTACATACTGTCACCAAATAAGAAAAATACATTGTCATATAGGCTATAAACTGTGGGTAACAAATGATCCAATGGTCCTTTGTATGGTTAGATAGAAGGTAAACAGTCATCTCTAATGTGACAGTCTGTTTGGATTCCAAAGGAATGTAGCCCACATTCATAAGTGCACCATAAACTCACAGGTGTACAGTATGAAACAGGTTCAAGTGAACATTGCGATCTATCAGAGGAGCCAGCTCAGATGAAATGAGAGGCTTCAGTCCTGCCCTCTTCAGCTGTTGTATAACGTTACATTTGTAGTATCAGTGACTGAGGTGGGAGGCCACATGAGAGGTTAGGTTCAATAAGATCAGGTAACTTAATGTTTACAAGCTGTCCAGCTTTACTCCAGTGCCACAAGTTTATGACAGTGCGGGAAGTACACATATATAAAGAGAAATGATTGATCTCACCCCCTGTGCTGCAAATACACCTTTTTTAATTGTCTGACAGATGTAGAAATGCACACATCACCATGGACACCTGTGCAGTTTAATGCTATTGAATCCTTACTTTGCTGTACTTTGTATTCATTGTGGGAGATTTTGTGATTGTGTGGACTTCCTAAAACCTTTATTTCATCAAAAAGCTTTTCACTGAGGCCACCCACCCTGTACTTTTTTATGTTCAAGGGCACCTCAGCAGTGGAAATGAGGGTAGGGCTCTAACCTTTAAGCTACTGCTGCATCCTGATTAGTCAGTCAGGTTCCATAACAATATGATATGCAACACAGCAACACAAGCAGCCGAAATGATTTTCCTCCGTGTGGTGGCTGGGCTCAGCCTTAGAGATAGGGTGAGGAGCTCGGACATCCGGAGGGAGCTCGGAGTAGAGCCGCTGCTCCTTCGTGTCGAAAGGCGTCAGTTGAGGTGGTTCGGGCATCTGATCAGGATGCCTCCTGGGTGCCTCACATTAGAGGTGTTCCAGGCACGTCCCACTGGTAGGAGGCCTCGGGTAGACCCAGAACATGTTGGACGGATTACATATCTCTTCTGGCCTGGGAACGCCTTGGGGTCCCCCAGGAGGAGCTGGAAAGCGTTGCTGGAGAGAGGAACTTGGGTGCTTTTCTTGGCCTGCTGCCCCACGGCCTGGCCCCAGATAAGTGGATGAAAATGGATGGATGGATGGACACAGCAAAACCACCATATAGAACTCTTCTCTCTTAACAAACTGTCTGTTCAATGTAACTGCTACATAAATAATGTTTGTGGGTTTTTAAAGATAATAAAAAAGCTGCTGCTTGGCCGATGCTAATATTGTACACAAATATATGTGCGTGCAAAGGTTTCTCTGACTTCCGTCTGCTTTTATTGTCAGAGAGGAAGCTCTCACAGACAGGAACTATCTTGACAAACAAAATTCACAGTCTTTGGTTTTGTTACTGTTGGTGACATATTAACTGTTTAATGGGTGATTCAGTGAAAAGGCCTGGCAGCTTAATGCTGGAGAGCTGCTTCAGATCAAGTAAAAGAGCCGATCTGGGAAGTTTTTCCTCCCACACGCTGATTGTCTAGATAAAAAAGAACTCAATAAAGGTCAAAGTCTTACTGAATTGACTCCCCAGTGCGGCACATCACAAAGAGGAAGTGATGAGCTCCAGTGCTAATGCTTTAGAGGTCACAGTTTAAACACTCCACCACCTTCTCCATCAAATGAAACTGTTTTCAGCTTTAGGTGTGTCCTGTTACAAAGTGAAGCTGCAGACACAGTTTCACAAGTCATTTAACAGTTTCAGTTTCTGTAAGCGTTCCTTTTTCTCTGCATTCAACATTTACATCACAGAGCAGAAATAACCTAGCCCGCCATTAGGGGCCAAGTGGCCTCCCAGCCATTTTCTAATTCATAATGAAAAGAAACTGAGATTTTTTTTTTGTACTTCAGTGAGTGCATAAAAAGTATCAAATTCTAATTTGTTTATCATAAAAGTGCTGGGGGATGACTGCCCAGATCCCCAGACAGAGACAATGCATTCTCACTCCCAACTCATAAAATATTAATACTTGGCCAATGGCCTATCGAATATGAAGCACTAGGTCCCCCTCCTGCATCAGTTTTGGATGTTCAGGGACAGCATGTCAATTTACGGTCATTACATCTATTGTTTCTTTACAAAAAACAAAAACAAAAAAATCACTTCAGTTTTAACAGAAAATATAGTTTCTACTAGTTAAAATAGTCTTTCTCAAAATAAACTTAGAACATAGGTAAAAAGAACTCGATTTGGGCAACAAGAGCACATGGCTAGGTTTTTAAAAAAGGAATCGTAGTTTGGCTTAAAATAAGAACACTTGTCACTAGTGTAATATAACGTCAAGTGATATACGTCAGCATGCTCAACATCCTAGCACACCACATTGTTATTGAAACATCTCAATTGACTTTTGGTTTCACACTGGAGACAAACAGTTGGCTCCTAGGTGAAAGTCCAGAATTTGTTTGACCCATCCACCTTAATGACCCGCCTGCCCATTTGGAACTTTCTTGCTCTTTATACTAATTTAGTTTCCTCTAGCATCAACAAATGCCGCAACCTGGGTTGTCTCATATACCACCGCTAAATGGTGCCTCTGTGTGACAGTGTCTTACGTTGACAAGCCACAAACCAAACATAGGTATTTGGTGGCATCGGAGACCAGGTTGGACAGAGACACTGGCTCAACCCTGAATGTCCTCAAACTCTAGAAACGCCCCTGCGTACACCTGTGGTTGCTGTGACTGGCTCTTGCTCTTGGCCTCCTGTCCTTTTGCAAAAGTGGACCCAGGCAAAGTAACTTGAGTAACCCTGGTGTAGCAGATTCATGTGCAACAGAAAACTGCAGCTGGGGAGTACAAAACATGACTCCTTCAGGCATGTGACAATACATTTGTACAAAATTGTCTTAAAAATGAAATATAAACCCAGTTAAGAGCAAGAAATTATACTTGTAATTAAAAGAAAATTAATAAAATGCCACTGACCAAGTCGAGAAACATGACCCATCTGTTAAAGCTTTCAGTTCGACTGTTAATCTTCTTATAATAAAGAAGTTTTTAATGACTTCCATAGTTTTTATCACAGTATATAATTGTGCACTTAAAGAGAATGACACAGCACAACTAGGTGGCAACATAGATGAATGTAAACTGTATCTTAATTAACAGGCAACAGTCAGACCTGTGGAGGTTTGATGAGGTTTAACTTGATACAAATATTCGCAAAATGAAATTAAAATAAAATTTAGGCCACATAAGTCAATCCGATTAATGGAAAATAAATCTTTGGGTAAAACTGTGTAAAATGATCAAATGATGTTTATCCATTTCTTATGAAGAATTTTATTACTCAACTTATAAGGACATTTTTTCCACTTACACCCATGTCTAACTATTTTTCAAACCAACTTCAGAATAATTTTGTAAAATTGTATGCACCCATAGCTTATTTCCTACAAAGTCAAGTTTAATCTTCCATATCTTTATTAAAGTTTGTAATCCTTCATTAAGTTCTTCTTGGAAATTTTTTTCATGTGTTTATAAACTGGGTTTTGGGTGACCAGTTTTTTTACATTTCTTTTTTATTACAAGTAAAATTCAAATACCAAATCTAAACAAAACCCATAAAATACTCTTCCTCATACTGATTGTCTATATGGGTCTCCAAAAAATAAAAAGGTGTAAATATAACGAGCTGAAACATTTTTTTTTAAGAATCTCATTTTTAATAAATCATCAAAACACATATCTACAAAATGTGTAGATCAATAAGATTTATGAACCTTCAGTACAATCTTTGTAGATTTTATTTACAGCTGCTGAATTATTTAATTTATTCCCCGATGAAATGCATCAATGATCAGCGATGAAATCCAAATTCAGGTGGGAATGCTAAAGATATGGTAACATAGACCTGGTGATGATTACACACGACTCAAAGAACTACTGAGCAGCTCATTGTTCAGATGACATTTAAGCCAAACTGCATTTTTTTTATCAAGCAATTAATTTGATCTGTGAGAGCCAGTTAAACCAAAATTGTGCCACAAGTCCAACCATGTTAACGGCAATGATTTAAATCCACAGGTTACGCAGTTACATGTTCAATAACTCTTTAGCACCGCTAGAAATGATTTGCTCTCACTTGTGATTTTCATCATCAATTAATTTCCTATGCTCACGCCTGAACGGCTCAACCGAGCAAATACGGCAGAATTTAGAGTGACAGCAGAAAATAAAACAGCAAGGATCCTTTGCACATTTCTAATCTCAAATAAAGCTCGTCAAGTCAAATGTGCAAAGCTTTTTGAGGTTTCCTACGCACCCAGAATGCATAGTTCAGGTGGCCATGATGCTGGGCCAAAACAAGACGTAGAATATCTGGAGAGGAGGAGGAGGGGAGGGAACGAGGTGGGTGCATCTGGGGTTCCCAAAAGCATCAATGGAAATGCAAAACAAAGCTAGAAAAGTGAAATGTCCGTTAGTAGGAATGTTGTAATGAGGGAAAAACATCTTTAAATCAAAGGCCTTCTGTATATTTTCTCTCAAGACGAGGTTTCAGTGCTCAGATGTTTTTAGGAAGCCCAGACAGGGTACAATGGAAAACGTGTGCATGAATATTCTTTGCTTTCAGTTAAGACTTGCAACAAACAGTCAACAAATGTTAAGAACTTTTTTGTTTGTTTTTTTACAGAAAGAACAAAAAGGAGAAAAAAAAGTGCATAATAATCAATAAGAACATAAAAAGGGCACTTTGTCATTTTGGTGCTATGTTTTGTTTCACTCCATAAATACTGCTACAGCACAGCCCCTATCCAAGGCCCAGAAAACAGTTGTACATGTACATGTTCCCCCATTGGAACTGACAACAGGAAGAAGTATGAATGCATAAAACAATGATTTCATCATCGCCGCGGTTCCTTCTGTGCCCCCGCTGTGTAACCATATTGCCTTCAGGTGTCAGGGTCAGGTATTGCTAGTCCACCAGTCGAAGTGCATCAAATAAACCTCACACCAATCACCAAACAAATTGCAATACCAAAATAATGATGAGGTGAGCGGCTACAAAAGGAATCCGAGTGCCCTTAAAACAAGCATACTTAGTCAAGAACCCAGTCTTACTGCGACCACGTGAATACTTAAGATAGGCTAAATCTGGGCCCCACATACACGTCATTACATTGCACATTAAAGTGTTCACAAGAGGAATGTTTCAGCCTAGGAAATCAACAGGAAGACACAAGTAGAAAAGGTGGACAGGGGACATGTAAACCCCAAATGTTGATATGATGAGTAAAATGCACTGGCACTACTGTTTCATATGGATCATAATCAGTGATACATATTTACATGTCACGGTTACCTAATGTGGATATGTAAAAGTCTAGGCCACAAATGTGGTATGATAGTTTGTACTCTCATCACCTTGGATACATACATTATTTGACAGAAATTAGGAAGCCCATTGGACTGTGAAGCCTTTTCTGGATATATAATTTAGGCTAGTTTTGGTGATACAGATCGAATAAATAAGACTTCACCGTGTGACACTGACAACAGATGAAACAAACTATCTGATAATCAGACATTATTGTGAAAAGTGAAGGTTTTATCATCTTTAAAAGTCAATAAAATCTAAGGAATCATGTTGGAATCGTCAATCTGATGAGCAACTGTAAAAAAAGAAGTCCAATTTAGCATCTAAGAGGCCACAGTAGTTAGATTCACAGTTGTCGAGGGAACGGAGAGAGCAATTTGTTTTTCCTAACAGAGAGAACGAGGAGGAGGAGGAGGAGGAGGAGGAGGAGGAAGACGAGTGAAGAAAAAAATAAAAGAGAAGATAAGAGTGTGCTCTGTCCAGTTCTGTCCAGTGGGGGACACAGTTAAGGCGATGGTGGATGCCAACGCTTCCCGTCTCCTCACAGGAGCGTGCAGCGGAAGAAACTGCTCTTCTTGGGTTGTTCTGTAATCTTTACTCCTTGATTGCTGCCCTGTGGGTTGTTGCCCTCCTAAAATACACACAGATGAGAGAGCGCGTTCACATATGAGAACAAAAACACCAGAGCACGACACAGATACCACACACTCTCAACATTCTTACCAGCTTCTTGTCCATTTTTGCTTTGATGTCTCTGGCGAGGGTTAGGAAGGCCTGCAGACAAAAACAGGTTAAACAAATTAAATAACTGAAATTATATTAACAAAAATAATGGCATTACTCTGGTATTAAGCAAACACTGCACACGATTAACACACAATCTGTGGGTTTGCAGTAAACAGATTATGTGGTTACGATCTAATTATGCATGACATTTAACAGTTTCATTTCATGAGTCAGTTCAGTTAATGGGGATCCATTAAAAGAGAACAATATGCATCATAGACAGATACATTTCTCCACACTGATAGTGTATTAAGGTCTCCTACTATATTCTGGTTTTATGGTCTACAACCTCTATGCACTCAAAACTGTACAAGACAAGTTTTATGAAATGTAGATAAACACAGGGGCGCCTGCTCTACCCACTGAACCACTGGGCACATCTGTATCCATCTATTTATGACTAATATTGTCATGCACAGTTTTGAGTGCATAGTGGTTGTGTAACAGGCCCCTGTCTTACTGCAGTGGCCGCTGCCTCGAGTCCAGCCTGTGGCACTTTGCTGCATGCCCTCCCCTCTCTTTCACCCTTTCACGCTTAGTCTATTCTATCTAATGAAAGGCAGAAAAAGCCAAAGAAAATGCTCTTATAAAATAGCTTCATATTTCATCTAAGGGTGTCCTGATGTACCAGTACTGACGATTACCTTGATATTTAAAAAATAAATACTGATATCATGTTAATCATACACATATGATAGTATCATGTAAATATCCAGAGCCTCTTAAATCATTTCTGTATCCTTTCAATCTCTCTTTGTCTCTTTCCCCAGCACCACCAAGTTGCCTTCACAATATCCATTAAACGTAACTGCTCTTTTTGAACACTTTTTACAGTTATGGTGTAATTCATTTGCCAAAAAAGAGACAAAATGCAAAATAAACAAATGTAAAGATGAACTTGGCAAAAAGCATTATTTTGTTTTTTCTTTAAATTTTCCATCATACCGGCGTTAGTATTGTTAGCGTGACTCTTACAGCCACGATAGCTGTGTGAAAATCTGATATCGTGTTTCATCATGTGCAGTGAATTACTCAACTCTATGACTCCAGCTACATAAACAGACAAAAATCAACAAAAGGTCAAACTTTTGGTAACAATTCCTTCAGCTGTGAAATGAATAATCGCAGAATAAGTGTGAACTCACATTCTCGACGTTGATGTTCGCCTTTGCGCTGGTCTCCATGAACTTGATACCGTACTCCAGCGCCAACTGACAGGAGGAGAACGGAGACAGAATCAGTGTCAGTCGCCAAAATACTAAATACTGTATGTACCCAAAGCCTCGTTTCCACCAAACAGTCTGGTTCTGTTACATTCAGTTCGTTTCACATTTTTCTATTTGAATTCTTAAAATCTGTGGACCGTATTAACAGAACTGTTGCTTTCCGTCCGTTTTTTTGTCACTCCTTTGTTGAGGTACCTAGCACACTGATCCCATACTAAAAGGTGGAGCTAGAAACACTGCAGTCTGTTGATTGGTTGAGAAAATTGTCACTCTTGCTCAACAAGGACTCAATGTACAAACCACTAACCCGCTATTTTTAAATATCCCATGGATTGCGACAGAGGCTGTAAAGACTCCAGCCTATTCTTTTTTGTTCTGAAAATGTCACCGCTCAAACCCCATTCTGTGAATCATCAGCGAGGCGCAGACAAGGAGACACGTCTTTTAGTATCTGGCAACAACCTCATCTACATTATAGAGTACAGTCTGCGGTGGGTACTCAATAGAGATCTAGAATTTAACTACATGTCGGTTCATGTTACGTACATGGTCTAAGGTTCTATACTGCAAGTGTTTGGTGGATACGCAGCCCGAAAGAGTGAGGCTCAATTGTACTTTTAATCAAGTTCTCAGTGGATTTATACGACAGCTTTATCATCCCACCTTCTCTCCTCTTTCTTTGGACACCTGTCGCTTGTCATTGACGTCACATTTGTTCCCAAGGACCATCCTTTCCACATCTGCTGAGGCATGCTGTGGAGGATAAATAAATGGCATGGTGAACACACAGGGAAGTGATAAGCAATTAAATGCATTGGATTTATACAAACCAAAATAAAACACACTCACGCATGCACACAGAACAGATAGATATCATTATTTGCAGAAGAAGCAAACACACCTAGTCACACTCACTAATGCAGAACATTTACCTCTTCTATATTCCGTATCCAGTTCTTGATGTTGTCAAAGGACTTCTCATTGGTAATGTCATACACTAACATGATGCCCTGCAGAGTTCATGGAGGAAAAGATGTCAAACAATGGAGGAGTCAGACAATCAAATCATTCCTGAACAAATCTCATTAATCCATAGAGACAGACGTGGAAATTAAGTTTTTGAAGTCCATGTCACCCCTCATTAGTGACGGATCACATGATTTTGCAGCTTCAAGTAAAAGCATGACACTTCAACAAAGACAACAATGATTAATTATGTCCCTGAAGTAAAATGCACAAACACAGGCATCCAGTTAGACTTGAACTAAAGGAGAGGCTATGAAACATACCATGACACTGCACTGCATAAAATAACAACAAAAACAACAATGTGGGGTGTGGCTCTGGATAAGGTTGATGCTGCAGTGCGGATCCCTGAGAAAACCACCACTTCACCCTTTCAGTTCCCACAGATTATCTACACTATTGCGCGAGTTGTTAAGATGCAAAATGAAACTCACCATTGCTCCTCTGTAGTAGGCTGTCGTGATGGTCCTGAACCTCTCCTGTCCTGCTGTATCCCTGAATGGAAAACACACATTTAACCTGGCTGCATCTAGCTAGCAAGATCTGTATCTGTGCATGAGGTAAAGAGCCTGGAAGCAAGAGAACCTTCGTAAAAAGTAAAATAAATGAATAATCAACTCTCTGACTTTCTTGGTTTTGTGTTGTGTGTTGTTATACTGCAATCTGGTCACAATTACATCCAAGAGTCAGCTGGGTTTTGTTGAAAATTGCCAAACCAGCAACTCTGAGGACAATAAGGACAGGGCTTGAGACACAGCTGTTGTTGGTCATGACACATCTCCAATGCTAACTGCTCTTTAAAGTAATTTTTTCCCCTCTATGGGTATTAAAGACTCACACACAGACTGTAGATGGGTCAGCTTTAGAGCGATGGAATACACATTTGATAGCTTTGGGTTAGATGTTTTCCCCCAGCGTCCAGTCTTTGTGCAAGAGTTAACATATCACGAATACCTCTGTATTGAAAGCACAGATCTTCTCATATAAGCTTTAGCGAGACAAAGAAAATTCCCAAAAATGTTGCTTTGATTTACTTCAAATGTTGTTCACCAGTACTCAGTGGACACAGTTATCTTAACTTTTACATTTACAAAGAGCTGGTATTGATTTGTTCTATATCAAAAATGAGGAAAGTCATGATGTCGATAGTGTTGTCAAGAGAGAATACAAAAATGGTGCAAAGCTTAAAAGACAGAAAACCTGAGTTATGTCTTGTTTAATAACAGCATGATATCTACCATAAAACTGGAAATAATATAAGCGGACATCATCGAAAGTTGTAGATATTAATCTTACATATATATCTGACAGCACTTTTTGAAGGCTCACATTATCATGAGTATCTATCTTGATTTTGGTAATATCACATCACCAACACCTCTTTTAAAAAAGCCACTTTAAGTTGTGCCATAATGAAGCAAAATAACAATTAAAGTCATGCGAACTCAGCTGTCAGTTTATGAGACACACAAAGCTAAAACTAACAGCTAACAACCAGTCTGCAATAAACCCTAATACAGTGGTTCTCATGCCAAACCAGGTGTGCTGTGGGATTTTGGGATAAGCACACATTATTATGGCAATATTCAACTGAGCCTACACAAAAACATTATAAAGCATGTTTAAACAACTGTGTCAGTATGTTGTGTGCACCCATTTCCGAATAAAGAGGCAAACTCTAGCTACAAAAATGTAATTTTATTAAATTTAATTAAAGAAAACCTTTACGAGGAACCTATTTGTCACTGTTTGTGCATGGGAATTATAAGTGAGCGACACATCAAGGCCCTGAGCGACAGCCAGTGTGAGGGGTGATAACATTTAAAAGGAGAAAGCCGTGAGTGGGACAATGGATCGCTATACTGTATGGAGCACATGACAACAAAGCACCAGCGAAGACAACCTACCACTGAAAGAGAAGTCAGTAGACAGTATCATGACAGCTACATGTCCTATTGTTCTCATTTGAGATAATCTGTGATAACACATGTTATAGAAGCTATTGTGCACAGATATAAATACAGGTGTGCCTCAAAATCTTGGCTTGCCCTTTGTGTGCCTCTGTTGGGCTGTTGTATGAGTTAGTTACATGTACCTAATAAACTGGCAGCTGAGAATAATTATCATCCATCATGTATCTTTCTTCTGCCACATTGGTCAGGCTGTAAAGTGAAATATAATCATATCTTACCATATCTGTAGCTTGATCTTCTTGCCATCTAATTCTATTGTTCTGATCTTGAAATCAATACCTGAGGAAGAACACAAGTCACAAGAGTCAATAAAGCACATGTGTCATCTGGAGCCGAAACTGGCTGATTTAAAGACAAAGGGGTTAACGAGTTCTTTGACATTTTCTGTAGCGTTGGCTGCGACAGTGCGAAGTACAGCTGGTCATATAGAAAGTAAAACTGCCAACTAGCTCACTGACAGCTTTGTAGCCTGTTAGTTCAGCTGGCCGTAGTTAATAAATATCTACTGTTACAGAGTGTGTGGGGTGTCTATAACTACGGGTCATACATACAGAGGCTTTCTACGTTTAGTAACACATTAAAATATTATTGTCGTGTCTATAAAAGCCCCTCAAACAAGCCGGCCGAGCTGCTTCCTGAGTAGCCACTACAAGATGAATGCTAGCCAGAAAAGTTAGCACCAAATTAGCATGACGGGATGGGCTGCTCCTGTGACACTTTTCGGCAAAGACAACAGTGATAATCCGACTTGTACCCACCTATAGTGGAGATAAACGTTGAGTTGAAGGCATCTTCTGAAAATCTGAATAGCACGCAGGTCTTCCCGACGCCCGAATCGCCGATTAAAAGTAGTTTAAACAAGTAATCGTAAGTCTTCGCCATGTTATTAGCTAGCTTACTACTGCGGATATCCCGCCCGTTGTGCAGACACAGACGTCACCGCCTGTGAGCTGTCTTTTGGTCAAATCAAGTGTCACTCTTCTCTGTCGTCGTGGCTCCGGAAGTCCGCTGCTTCCTGTTGGGTTTGTTCGTTTTCATGTCCGTGGTCACCCGGTCACATCTTTGTTTGTTAGTTAGCTGTTTGACAAAGATAACACTTCCTGTTGACTGTGGGGAGCTCTAGGGACTGTAACTAAAAATATGAATACATAAATAATTATATAATTGAATAAATTAATTTAAAAATATATAAATATAAAATTAATTGCTTAAATACTTAAACAAATGAATAGATAAATACATTTGAACATGTTTAAATAAATGAATGATTCAATTTATTGCTTCATTGTCATTATAAATAAAATAAATCACAAATTAAATCAGACATTAAATACATAAATATATAAAACTACATAAAATATATAAATGTTAAATGTATGTTTTTTATGTTTATTTTGTGTGTGTCTATATATATATATTTTTATTTATTCAGTCATTTATTTAAGCATTTATCACACTATTATATCTATTTATTTGAGCATTTAATTGTATAATTATCTATGTGTTTATATATTTAGTGACGACCTTTTAAACTATCCATAGTTTGCTCACTGTAGAGATTAATTCTTAACTATAATTATAATAATTATATATAATTATAACAAAATTAATATATAATATATAATTATAATTCTTAATTCATTCTTAAACAGTTATATTCTAACCTAACATATTTGTTACAGGATTTTTATAGCATCGTTTTAATATTTTTATTGTATTTTTTCTATTCTAGCATAAATTTATCGTCTTTACCTTTGTTGCACTTTGCCTTTATTCTTTATTTTCTCTTAATGTGTTTATTGTATGCACCACACACTATGGGAAAGTGGGACTGATTACCCAGGGTGCAATAGGAGGGGGGCCCTCAAAAAGCCTTGAATGACAAGTTTTGTTTTGTTTGTATTTCTTTAAATATCTAAGTAATAAGTGCCATAACTTTGCAACAGCACGACAGATTATAGAGGAATTAATCAATCACTTGCATCTAGTAGCAGGCAGGATATTAAAAATCTGAATATTGATACTACATGGATGTGGATACCAGCTCACAGAGGAGTTAAGGGAAATGAAACTGCTGATTGTTTAACAAAACAGGCTCTGAAACATGAAGAATTATGGATGTATCACTTAGTAAAGCAGAAGCAAAAGGAATTATCAAAAGAAACATCATTAAAGAGTGGCAGCACAGTTGGGACACTGGAAACACAGGACGACACTTGTTTGCAATACGAAGAAGTAGGCACAGTGAGAACAGCAAAAGGATGCACTGAAGAGGAGAACATTTAAACAAGGTTAAGACTTGGACATACAAGACTTAACAAAACATTGCACTCAGTGAAACATCCTTCAGGATCATGTGAGCACTGTCAGGTAGAGGAATCAGTGGAGGATGTAGTTTTGCATTGCCACAAGTATTCTATGACATCGGTGTAGGAAGACTGAAAGAAACTGGACTGTTTAAGAGTATTTAGTTTTTTTCTTTATTATTTTGTGAGGAGGATAAATAACTGGTGCACACTCCAACTTCATATGGTAATTACGACATTACAGCGGTAATGCATCTTGACGCTGATTGCTACCCACCATAAAACCTAAAAGAAGAGTAAGAAGTAGTGCCATAACTGTCAGCCCCTGTCACACCTTAAAGGTGCACAATAGTTTAGTCCATCCCTGCACTAAGAAGTCTCTAAACACAGCTACTGTAGAGTCAAGTGAGTGACGGTTCATGCTGCTGGAGCACCAACGTACATTGTCATGTCCATCCCCAAGACTGGCGGATGAAAGAAAGAAAACAAAAGCAAACTTTGTCTAAAAAAAAAAAAATCAAGGGGTGCATGAAAGTCATGGATCAAGAGAGGAAGGGCAGGGGTCCCACAGAAACTGCTGATGAATAGGACCCAGAATTTGGTGCTACACCCCTGTTAAGAGCCAAAAGATAGTTTAAAAATCTGTCTAGGAAAAAGTTTGTCAGTTTTCATGTGTTCAGAACTCAGAGTCCAATGAAAAATAGCTTACATATGAAGTGCTTCTATTCATTGTTGATTTTGTCTTTTAATGTGTTCTGTTTACAAAAGTAATTATATAAGACATTATTATGTACTCCTCATGGACCAGTTCATACAGTATTCTCTGTTGCGCCTCCCCTGAAAACAAAGACCCCGCCTTCCCGGGCTCTTCCGGTACTTAATCGATCGTAAGAGAAACAACCAAGTGGTTCTGTTGAGACAGACGCTCTGGAAATTACTTTCTATATCGCATTTGCATTGGACGAGACACCTGAGGGATTCCAGCAAAATGCCTGTAAGTGAAAACGTCTAAATGCTATAAAAATATATATATTTTTTTCTGGTTAGAAACGTTTGAACGCTTGCAGAACAGTTGTGATTGACAGAAAGATGTTCAGGCTGTTATTGATTGATGAAAATAACACATGGAAACAGAATAAGAAAGATTTATTAATCATTTAGGCTAATACATTAGATGTTACAACGGGAATATGTCTAAATGTGTTTTTAAGATCATTATGTGTATTCAGTGTACAGGTATAACTTCAGGATGATGCCTGGACTTGTCTGGACATGTTTGTGTTGTTGCTCTGAGTTGCAGTTCATTCATCAGACTGTAGAGGGCGTTATGATATAAACTTAAATAAAAATAACATAACACCGCCCCCCCCCCCCCCAAAATCTGAATTTCTTTCTTTAAAATGTCACATGTAATATTCCTCTTATCCTCTGCAGGACAAGGATCTGTTGTACCCCACCTTTGCCAGGGAGAGGAGCAGACATAAGAAGAAGAGGCTGGTGCAGAGTCCCAACTCCTACTTCATGGATGTCAAATGCACAGGTAAGGACTGCACCAGTTTTCCTCACTGATTTTTTAATGCTTTTTTTTAGATAAATATTGTGCTTAAAATGGAAATATTCCTAATTTATGTTATTCTCTGTACTCCCCAGGCTGTTACAAGATAACCACCATCTTCAGTCATTCTCAGACAGTGGTACCCTGTGCAGGCTGCTCACTCATCCTTTGCCAACCAGCAGGAGGGAAATGCAGACTAACAGAAGGTAAATATATATATATATATATTTCTAATGTTGCTTTGTTTTTTCTTCTCTCAGGTGTGAGTGAATGGATATAGGCTATGAACAAAGATGTAAGTTTGTGGAAAAAGAGAAAGGTTTTAATTCCATTTTGGTTTCTGTCTGTCTAGGCTGTGCCTTCAGGAAGAAATACTCCTGAGCAGAAATGTGCAAAAGCACCCCTGACAAGCAGCAGAATGGAAGAATGGACCATTTAAAAAAATGAGTCTGAGCCTCACACTCCATGTGTTGAATCCTTGGTGGAGAAATGTATTGATACTGTAAAACTTCAATAAGTAGCCCGGGGCTATTATTTGTTGAACTCTATTAAGTAAACAGGCCTATATTTGGGACAGGCCTTTAACTCCTTTCACACAAAACTGTTGCTCAGCAAAGATGGGACATACAAATTGTTCATTTAAACCAGTATGAATATTTCTTGTTTTAAAGTTAGGCTTCAGATAATATATCAATTATAAATGATTGATTTGATCTAGCTTCGACAGACAGCGCATCAGAGAGAGTTACGGATTATGGGGACTACGCTTTAAATTGAAGTTTTACAGTATGTAATGTGGAGGTAATTTTCACCCCCTGTGGTGTTTCGTAGAACAGAATAAGCTCAAGTTAAACTTACATCCAATTGTATGTATATCAGATTGATATGATGAAGCACTACATATAGAGTAGTTTTGACTACTGTTTTTGAAGAAGTAAAACATGTACCGTAATGTTTAAAAAGCACAAAAACTCCAACGCATCATGGTTTCTGTAAAACATTTATTAGGTTGACATAGAGGGGGGTTGGTGAATGAAATATATTTTAAAATGGTCTCGGTCAAGTGTGTGAGGCTCTATTCATGGCCCTGGCATGAGATGAAACCATGATGACCATCACAAACAAAAATAAAAACATTTGAAGAATTTACTGTCTGTGTAATGTGTGTTCTTTGGTCTTGAGAGTTCCCCTGGCAAAAAAAATAAAAGTGGTGTAAATGAAAAAACAAAACAAATCAAAGCAATACAATTTCTCAAATACCTAACATTATTCTGCTATATACAATAAGTATCCATGGTTGACAAAACTTGACTTGAGCTTCCAGTGGTTTGGTGTTTAGCTCGCTCATGTAATACAACATATTGTAAATCTAGTAAATATTGACTACATTATGGCGAACTGTTGGCGATGGTGCGGGATGTGTTGATGATGCAGGCCGAGCTTAGGGAAAGGTTGTACGGCTTAGAAATGCACGTCGCTGATAGAAACTGTACACGCACAGCTCTCAGGTTCTGCAGATTCCTACACTAACAATAGAGTAGAAAAAAGATACTCTGCATCTTCATCATGTAGGCCTCAAGGTAATCAGGGATTGGCAAAAGAGGTGTTACTTTATGATTCAGTGACTGAGCAGCATGTGCCTTGACCTGTTTAGTTATCAATAAAACCTTTCCATAAGGTCAATGTGTGGTTAAGACATGCCTAACTTTATATCACCACTGGGTGGCGCTTCAGAGCCATACTGAGCACCCAACACCATCTGTAGCACATGTATTAAAATGACCAGACAGAGGCTTCATGTATGTGTGCATAAATGTAGAATTAAGCCAGTTTAAGTGGTTCAGTGACCAAATCTGAGGTTTCTTTGAGAGTTAGTTGCCAGTTCTTTTCTAAATAAGTGGTCAAAAATCATTTCTGGGAGAATTTCTGCAATCACAGCTGGAGATAAAAAAAAAGGGGTCAAAATGACTTCCCATTAGGGAAAAAAAAAAAAAAAGTTGTGCCTTAGAAAAAAAAAAAACATCAAGGGACAAGCATTAAGTTAATCCCCCTTCACACGGGGAAGATTTTACTGCTCGAAATGTGGAATGGAGTCGAACATTAAAGGAATGTTACATGACGATCTCATCCTCTCCAGCTTCCTCTCTGTGTGTTTATAAGCAGCTCAGTTCCTGCAGGGTCTGGTCCAGGACTTGATGCATGCCCTGGTTCTCCTCTTTGGCGTTCGCTAATTTCTCTGCAGAGAAGAAGAAAAGTGACATGGTGAAACCTCAACCATCAGCAAATAGCGCTGCACGTGTCACGCCAGTTTTATTCTCTTTTATAGGTTTGTCAAACTGCATCCCTCGCAAAACTGCGCGGAGCACAGTTTTACTGGACAGATGTTTTGCATAACTGTTTTGGTTAAAGTTGTGCCACATGCAAAAAAACCTCAACCACACCACTGTGCCTATCCGTGCATATAAACTGCTGACTCATTCTCTGAGAGGACTGTTAGTAGATTACACGATGGGCTTTTTAGGGGAATTTTCTGCTACGTTTGCTGTATTAGATGATACCTTGTGTTTTGTGTTATATCAGTGCATACTTTATGGACATACATGAATGAATCACATCAGAAACCATCAAAAATGAGTTAGATTTTGAAGCAAAAAAGTGTTTTCAAGGGTCAAAAGGGACTGCAAACTACATTAATTCACACAGAATCAGAGTATAATCTCACCTTGTCTGACATAAACTTCCCATACTTAGACGTACAATGTAGGCAAGCTGTTGGTTACCTCATTGCAAAAAATAATTACAAAGTGCATGGCAATGTTCAGTACCTAGCAGAGTTTATGCATCACGTTTTATTAAGGGCCCTGACACACCAAGCCGCCATTCGTAAACATTGGGACTTGGGTAAGCATCTATCACCCTAGTTTTTGTGGTGTGTCCCGCATGGCTGGCTTTTGCTGGCTGGCAGCATTGGAGTCAGCTGAGTCCATCCGTGAATTGAATAATTTTGATAGGCAGTAGGGGTGGGAATCACCAGAGCCTCCACAGTACGATATTATCATGATACTTAAGACTCGATAGAATTTTACTGCAACTTTTAACGTGTATAACGTGTATATATTGTGATATATTGCCATTTATTACCTATTATAAATTGTAAATTATGTCTCCAAAGCAAAACTTCAGTCATTGTATTTGCAGCAAAATGTATCTAGTGGACTGAAAATTAATTGATTTTATTATTCAAGTACACTACCTAATTTGCACTTGTAATATTAATAATTTATATAATTCAAAAATCAGTACTTGGGACTGCGTGACGATACGATATTCCCACACAAAAATGTTGCGATACTATGCTTTATTGATTTTTAATCCCACCCCTAACAGGTAATTAAGATCAGTGCATGAGGAGAAATGGAAGTGAGGAAAGTAAACAAAAGGCTCAAGTCAAGAGGGAGTGAAATCAAAACGAACTCGCTATATTAGGTAACATTATATTTTAGTCATAAAAAAGCGCAGAACATAGGCTACGTGCTAGTTTGCTATTGACTGTAGTCTTTGTGGTGTGTTCAGGTGCCACATTTTGGCTGAGACATGGCGATGTGGCCTTCATAGCCACTAATTCTTTGGTCGGTTTGGTGTGTCTGGGCCTTAAGACATAAAACTCATATAAATAATCAAGAACAGAGAGACAAAAGCTGTAAAGTAGGAAAGAAAATATTTTAATTAGTTTTCCCTGCATAGTCAGATGGAAGAAGGCACATACAGAGTGATCAGCAGAAAGAAGATGAGTTCAAAGCACGAGACAGAAAAAGGGAAGTGAGAGGCAGAGAGAGAGAGAGAGATGTCAGAGCATCTACAGAGATGTCATGTCATTGAGGGCATGGTCCAGCTCCTCACTAATGGCCTTGTACTTCAGCTTCTGAGCATACAATTCATCTGGAGGTCAGAGGTCGACAGGAAGGAGTCAGGGACAGCAGCGACACAAACCAAAAGCCAAAAGCAGGATAAGAATGAGAGGCAGATGGAGGCAAAGAGAAAAGGGAGGAAGGAGAAGACAAAAAAGAAATAGGTCAGGCTTTTTAAAGATGCAGAAATGCTTGGAAGAAAGGACGATGCATATCTAATTACGCTTGCGGCTCTTTAGCTGGGTGAGCTTTGAGCATTTAAGCCTGCTTTGAATGTCTCATAAAACTGCTCCAATAACTCTATAAACTCAAGTGCCTGTGGTTTAACAACTAAATGATGATGACCTAAAAACATCCTGGCACATTCTGTCCTCTTTGTAGCGTGGCCGACATGAAATAGTTGTCCTTCAGAAACAAGGGTCTTTCATTAGCTTAGGGGTTTCCATATATTTGGCAGGGAGCCTTTTGTTTTCCACAGAAAACATTTCCAGTGTTGCTGAAATAGGACACTCCTTCTGGGGTCTGTGTCAAACTCTATGTTGACGTGCATGTGTGCAATATGGTGGATTCGGATTAGAGATGACCCACAGAAAACTCCACTAATCTATCTGCTTGTGGTTCATCAACAAACGTGTTTCCTATTATACTAAAGCTGAAATGCATCCTTAGGTCCAGATGACTGGTCATTTATTTAAAGCCAGTCATGAATAGCCTTTATGTTGTGTTGAAAAAATGTATACTTTGGTGTAAACAAAGTGGTGCAACACTGTGACACATGAGCGGTGCTGATCTCATACCTTCCAGGTCATCAATGGACTTTTCCAGTTTGGCCACTGTTCTCTCTGCAAACTCTGCACGGGTTTCAGCCTGAAGGAAACACACAAACACAGTAAGGTAAAAAAAAACAACAACCTAGAACGCAGTGAGTTCAACATACAAAACTTTCTTTTCAGGAGCCTTTCTGTACCTTTAAAAAATAATTATAGAGATGACATATTTTACATTTTGGTTTTTAATGCCTGCAGATATTAAGCTGATAAAATGAACGAACGACCTGCTTAAATCACCAATTACGTTACAAAAATAACTGATCTTGGGGTGTCGGTGGCTTAGTGGCAGAGCAGGTGCCCCATGTACAAGGCTGTTGCTGCAGTGGCCCGGGTTCGACTCCAGCCTGTGGCCCTTTGCTGCATGTCACTCCCTCTCTCTCTCCCGCTTTCACACTTGTCTGTCCTATCCATTAAAGGCGAAACTGCCCCCAAAAATATCTTTAAAAAACAAAACAAAAAAACTGATCTTAAGTGTGCAATAAACAGAGGCACTCCCAGAAATTTTTTGTAGGGGTGGCTACATGGGCCCACTGACATTTTTCCGGTGGTACACCAAAAATAGTAGTTACCTGAATGTAGCTCCAGTTCTATGAGTATGTGCGTAGCCCTCAAAACTACAAGCTCAGCTGGACCCAGTCCCATGTGGCTGAGCTTCCAAAGGGAGTCGAGCCGCGGGGGTGAGGGTCTAATATAGAAGTTAGTCGCCCACTACCTCCTGATGGAGTACTGAGTACAAAAGATATTTTTCAGGGTGCTAAGGTGGTGCCTCGGAGGGATAAACCCATAGCAAAGGCCGTTAAATGGCAGAGGACATAAGAAATAGAACCCAAAGCCATAGCTTAATTTCAGGAGTTCTATTATGCCTTTGTAGCATAGTTATGGTATCACATACGGATATACTTTGGTTCCTTATTTTTATTTTACAGCTAATATTGCTAATTATCTGACGTTTACAGGCTAATAGTAATACTAGTACGCTTCACATTTTGAGCTCAACAACAATGAGAGTTCAAGGGACCCCTTTGAAAATGACCATGTCAGTCGTTCTTTCAAAAGAAATTTAGCCCTGTTCCCGACAAGCTATGCCGACATGGTTGGTACCAATGGATGCCTTAGACTGTATAGTTTCAGAAGACACAACTACCTTTGCACTAGCTTAGAAAATAAACATGCCCCCGCCCCTTAAAGACAGTTATGTTGGCCTCCAATTGTACTTGCAAGCAGGAACAGGGACCAACAATTGTATCAGGGTGGCCATGGCCCCCCATTCCCCCCCTTGGGACTGCCACTGGCCTCAAAAACCTAGCTTGTCTTTTAAGAGGGTGCATACAGTAGAGGAAGACAGGATGTGTAGGGAGAGTTTGGGGGGATGACATGTAGCAAAGGTCCCTGGTCTGATTTGGGCACTATCCAGTTGTGATGCCTGTCCCAGTGCTTTTTAGAAATATCACAAAGGTGACACTGCTGATTTGTTTCACTCTAAAAACATACAGTTTGGTGAAATCTTCTGTTTGGCTTTGGGATGAGCAGAATCAGGATCTCACCTCCTTCAGTTTGTCAGTGAGAACTTTGATCTCCTCCTCGTACTTGTCCTCTTTTTCTGAGTACTGTTGACACATAGAGAAAACAGAGGAAAAAAAACATTACCTAATAAGCGGTAGCAATACAAACACATGCTCACACAAGCTTTCACCTACAAATACAACAGAGTGAACACACACAAACACACACTCTCTATCATCCAAGGTTTTATAATTGCTCCAGCAGCTTTGGCACCACACCCTCTGAGAAGTGCTACATAAAGAGGAGGGTAGTGGCACGAAAGAGGCGAGGTGTTGGCCTGGCCTGGGAACAAGTTGTGCCAACCATGGCAGGCCTGGCTGAACAAAGCTGTGGCATGTATCGCTAAAGGAGGATGGTCATGTGGTTAGCCTGGCATGCTGTCATACTGCCTGTCTGTGCCTGGGGAGGAATGTCATGTAGCAAACAGGAAGAATGAGCTGCAGGTTTCTACTGGCTGCTTGTGTATACTGACAGGCCTTATGCTGCCATTAATCCTGCGTATACAACAAAACAGCCTCAGTTGCTAATTTGTCGTGTGGTGGATAAGTTATCATGCAAACATATATTCATGCAGCGACATCACAAAGAGTTGAGGTCTTGCACTCTTGATACCTTCAGGTTTTCATCTAAACAACCTGAGGGGAAAATAAACGGTTGCGTTGTAAGTAAAGCCTGATGATACACAATTATAATGGAGGTAGTTTGAAACAATACTTTGGTGATGTGGTATCCATTCCTACGCACTCAAATTACTGTCCACTGAGCCACGAGAAGAGCCCAAATGATAGGATACAGGGAAGTGGAGATGAGTATGTACTGGGTGCCAGACCTGGTGTACGGTATGTACTGTATATATTTAGGTTGTTTATTCACGAAAGAGAACGAAAGCAACTCCATAAACCATCAGTCAGCTTCGTAACTATTTAGGGATTAGAAAATTACTTTTTACTATTGATGCATTTTGAACATCGCCTGATATTAGACAGAAGTGTCAACTCATTACACTCTGTTTCTATCTTCAGTCTGACTTTGCTTCCACTCTATTCGATTTCTGACGATATTCCCTGACCAATCACTCGAGACCAACGTATCTGCCTGCATCTAATGTTCGTCATTTAAGGTCCATACTGATGTGTAGCACTGCCAACATACCTGTTCTGCCAGGGTTTTAAGAATGGAGTGGAGCAAAGTAAGTATTAAGAAGACAGCCTTGATAGCAGCGCCTGTCTTGTCTGTAGCACTCGCCGTCATTCCTTCTCATTGGTTCCGGCATGCCACTCAACAACTACTTCATTCTATTTTAAACGAGGAACCACTGTTTCATGTCAAGATGCCAGACTTGTCAGCCAACATGAACTAGAGTGGGCGGAATAAAAGGTCTGGACGCAGGCAATTTGAGCACATTACCTACCATAGACTCAGTGAATGCATTCCAACTTGGTGAACAAGTGGTTTTTACTCACACACATAGGCCTGACATTATGCTTATCTTGTACATTACTGGATAAAAAAAGTGTGCTGCAGTCTGCTGCATTTTTTCCTATGTTGACAAACGCCCCTGATTTCACAACTCAGGAAGTATTACTTAGAAACGTGTGGGAGTGTCACTGACAAAGAATTTACCCAGTCAAATCTGACTGCCTACCATTGAATGGTCATTGAATCATGCTATTTTTTTGGGCTCACTGCACGTACTGTCCTCAGTACTAAAACGGAGCAGAGAAGCTCGATAGACAGACAGACAGACAGATCACGTCTCTTAAACAGTCTGTCAGAGGGTATACAACCTCTACCTAACATATAGCAAGAGCGCAAACTTTGGCTGCTGAAGCATGATACAGTGTCCAGATAAACTGCAAGTCACAACAACACTCGAGCGAGCCTACGCATCAGCTTGCTGTTGCTCTGAAAATAGGTTGGAGGTGCTTCACCAAAACAGAGCTAGGTTGAGCAGTTTTTCAAAGAAGCGACATGCAACACATCACTAAACCTGTTCACTGACACACGCAGCAGTTTAGGACATCTTCATTGGGAATCACTGAAACAATCTGATGTTCGTTCGCTCACTCGTTTGCATCACAACGACGCTGATTTTGACAGAGTATTCCTAATGAGAGAGCTCTCACTAATAAATGTAGTCTTTGATTTTAAAACAGGAGCTTTATGTTGTTGTTATGTTGTGATTAGGTAGCTAAAAAAGGATTAAAAGCCCAGACAGCCGTTCTGATGGTCTTGCAAATTTGGATAGAGTAACTTAGGGTGCTTTCACACCTGCCTTGTTTGGTTTGGTTCAATTGTACTCAAGTTCGTTTGCCCCCTTAGTGCGGTTTGTTTGGGCAGGTGTGAACACAGCAATCCCACTCTGGTGCGCACCAAAATAACCGGACCAAGACCCTCTTGAAGAGGTGGTCTCGGTCCGGTTACAAACAAACTCTGGTGTGGTTCGTTTGTGGTGAGAACGTGTTCCGACCTCGATCCGAACCAACTGCAGTCACATGACACACTGTTTGGGTTAAACATGAGCATGTTACAGTCCTGGAGGATTATTAATGTGCACCTCCTCCTGTACTGCCTTAATATGCACATTCAGCACATCCAATGCATCAAAACATTGTTTTCTAGTTGGAGCCGCGCCTCGTTTTCAAACTGTATGGTTTGACTAAAATGAACAATGACAGCAATATAGTCCACGATGAGCAGCGCTAAAATCAACCTGCGTAGTTGTCCCTCCATTGTGACATTAGAAAGTGTCACATTTATCTTGCAAGTTTACTCTTCTTCAACGCTTTGTTTACTTCCTGGATTTTTCCCACATGGAAATTCTGACCAATCAAGAGCAGCTTTCTCGTGACATCTGATCTGGTCCGCTTGTAAATGCTGCCGTGAGAACACAAACCAACTCTAGGCAATTATGCAACTTTGAAACAAAATAAGTCCCTGATTCAGTCATCACTGTGCATATTACTCACATGCAACATGACACTCACCTTCTCAGACTGGGCTTCTAAGGACTTCAGGTTGTTGGTCACATTTTTCAACTCCTCCTCCAGGTCGCATGCTTTACTGTGGAAACAGACCGACACATGCTCAGTTTTAATGAGAGAAATGGGCAAGGGTATGTGTTGTATCTTTGCTCGTGTCAGTGAGTTTACTGGTCTCACAGTTCTGAGAGTTCGGCCCTCTCTTCAGTTCTCTCCAGGTCTCCCTCCAGGATCACCAGCTTACGGGCCACCTGGGGGCAAAAACATTAAAACTTTTTGGACTTGAAGCACAGTAGAATCCTAAAGGCAAGAGTACGTCAGATAAAAAGTGCATCTCAATTTCAGGATGTTAGTCCTCTCACCTCCTCGTATTTACGGTCGGCCTCCTCAGCGATGTGTTTAGCCTCCTTCAGCTGGATCTCCTGCATCTCCATCTTCTCCTCGTCCTTCATCGCTCGGTTCTCAATCACCTTCATCCCTCTGAGTGCACAGGACACAAATAAGGCTTTAAATTATGTTGTGAAAGCCAGGTGACGCTGTGAACACACACGATTTCACACACACGCCCAATCCTTAAATGAAACAAAATCACAATCCTAAGCTGACCTCTCGCTCTCATCTGCGGCCTTCTCAGCCTCCTCCAGTTTCTGCAGTGCCGTGGCCAGCCTCTCCTGGGCTCGGTCCAACTCCTCCTCCACCAGCTGGATCCTACGGTTTAGAGCTGCTACATCACCCTCCGCCTGAGAGGAGGAATAAAAAGAGAGCAATTTAGTCATTTATTCATTCAACTTTAAATCCTCCGAGCCGCTCTCCCCTTCCCCCCTCTTCCTCCAATATAAAACAGGAAGGGAAGGAAAAGACAGCTGTGGGGGGAAAGAAAATCAACACTGTGATAAGTCCACTCTAAAATAAGTAAGTTAATGCTCTTGGACAGCTAAGCTAATGACATAGTTATGCTTTATAATTTTCAATCATGTTGAGGCTTGTAAAAACCGTGTTGACAGTGGAACAAAAGATAAATAAGACAGTGAGCAAAGTGTAGTTTCCAGGAATCAGGTGTGTTGCGCTGTCCTGTTTCCATTTCCCTGACCAAACCTGACCACCTCTGTTTCTAAAGTGATCGTGTATTTTGGAAATACTGATGATGGCTAATTTTCTCCACATGTTCAGGCTTTTTGTATAACAGACTTTTTACCTTCACTTTCCACCATGCTGCGAGTGTGAGACAGTTTTGATGTTTATGCAAAAGAAATATACAAAAACTTAAGAGTTGTTATTGTATATTTCAAACTGCTTGGAGGGGAAAAAGTAACTCTGGTGTTTTCCAAAGTTTCACCTGTGTTACCACTGCAAAGACACTGCGCAGTTTCTTTTAAAAGCTGTTAGCAGTGGATCAAGGCAGTCATGATGGGGAGGCGGCAGTGACATAAACATTTAGTGCAACAACCCTGCAAGGACTCTTATTTTGAAAGTACCTCTTATAAATATGTTTAAATAAAATCAAATGAATACAACCATGATGTCATGATTATAGGGAGATATTTTTGCCTCATCATCACTCAGTACTGAGTGTGTGTGTGTCATGTGCAGGGTTTCTATTTCACGTGTCCTGGAAGATTAAAATGTTTCAGACAAGTGTGAAATTCCAGTCAAATATTATCTGTGTTTATTGATCATAAAAAAACAATTGATAGACAGGCTATTTAAAGCATGACATCATCAAGGAATCCTGATTAATATTATTTTCAATAATCTACTTTTACTTATACATTATATTCCAAATAAAATAAGTCTCTTATAGACTCGTAATAGACTCATATGCATAATAATGCTATTTAAAAAAAAAAATAAAAAAAATAATAATAATAAATAAAATAAAATAAAATAAAATAAAATAAAAATAAAAATAATAAATATTGCCCTAGCCTGCATTGGTTGTGGCACCACCTAAACACAAAGAATTTCCCTCAGCTTTAAGCCTACATATTCTCAGATAAAATAAAACAGAATTTCCAAACAAGCAGGAAAATACACGTAGGCCTATCTGGCTCTGACAGTGTGCTGCTGCCAACTGGTTTTGCTCCCTCATATGAAGACACTAAGACTGAATCCACATAAAAAAGTCTGACTGCACATGAACTAAAATACATTCAATTCTATCTGTGAGTGCGATACTGTAATGTATTCCTCGTGCTCTCTGGGGCCGCTCATGTTTCACAAATCAATAGTTGTCTAGCTGATGAATAATATGTGAAATGGAGACAGCTGAAGGTCCCTGAAGCATCTTGTATAGGAGCCGGGCCTATCTGCAATAAACACAACTACTAACTGCTGAGTCTGGCTGGAAAGTGTAATCCTTTTTAATATTGGAAGATCGCGGGACTCCGGATTTGAATGAAACGTTCACAAAAGCTCAATTTCCGGTGAGTGTGAATGCAGGACTGGGCCGAGCAGGGTGGACAAACGGGCTTCTTCTCATCTGCCCTTGGTAAACAAAGGCAAAGATGGGGAAAAGAAAGCAAACAGACAACTATACAGGCATTTCCTCTCCTTTGGACAGAGAGTTTATCCAACCACCACCTCCTGGGGAGCCGCTTTCACACTGGAAACCAGTCCAAGTCCGTTTTCATACAAAAGAGAGTCCACTGTTAAAAGTTTACAACCAGGCAGCTCAAACAGCACCACATAACTGCACTCTTGAACCTTTACAATGGTGAATTATTCATTCAAACCCAGAGTCCTCGCACAGGTTTACTCCCTGTTGCTAAAACTGGGGACTTCTTAGACAAACAGACTTTATTCTGTGCTCGGTAGCAGGGCAGCAGTTAGTAGGTCAGTGACTCATTAGCTTAGTCATTCAGTCCAGAAGTCAGGTTGCCAGTCACATCAACAGTCAAAGTGTCTGCCATTCAGCTCACAGGTAGGTGAGTCATTCCGATATGCATTTGGAGAGATAAAGTCACCAAAAGAGACAAAAGAGACGAGACTGGCAGCGAGGACGAAAGGTGACACTGCAGAGAGGAAGAGCCAGCTCAATGGAAAAGAGTTATTATGTCTGTTTGTGCTGAGAATAAATAGACCTCCATCCAGTCTATTCTTCCATTCAGTCATAGGCTCAATATTTCAGGAAATTAAAGCATGGTTTCCTGCTTGCTGGCATCTGGCACAGGGCTGTATTTTTTTTAATTTTTAAGAATTTCTCCCTCTCGTCTCCATGTCATCCTAGACTGCTGACTAGCCACTCAGTCTTTCCACCTCCTTTTTCTCTCTTTCTTTCTCTGTCCTCTCTCAGGTCTTGCCCTACTGCACCCGGAGCTGCCAGGGGAGGCCACTTATATGAGACAGGAAATGTCTGTCAGACTGGCGTTGACATGCCTTTAACCGGCCAGCTCTTGATAAAGGAAAACCTAACCCAACACGGAATGAATGAAAAGTTGTAAATCGGTCGAGCATCTTGAAATCTCATCAGCAACGTCCTTCACACAGGTCTGCGTCTGTCAACACTGCATCTGGCTGCACGGTGAGAAACGTTGAGCAGAATCAAACCGGAGCCTGAAATAACAGATATTGTTACTTCCTTAGTCCCGAATGAAGCAATGTGCTGCGAAGAATGCTGTCTGCACACAAACAAACATGCTATTCATGAGCTTTAGGGTCGGTTACACTGGCACATCAAATGCTGTAATGCACATCCAGACACACACACACGCTCTGCAAACATGCAAAAAGACACTCGCATTCTGTCAATCTCTGCCTCGCACAAACACACATCAACAGGCAGCTGGCAAGTTTCCTGCCCGGTAAAACGTTTGTCATCAAGCAACACACAAACAGCAAGTCTAATACAACTACCAACAGGCCAAACCACCGCCAAACCAAAGGCTAATACTGGTGGTAGCATATCTACGCTTGCAATCAAATATGTGAAACCGTGTGTGTTCTCCATTATCAGATTTTCACAATCACCAGGGGGGAATCCCCTTATAGACAGAGACGCCCTTGTGTAAAGTAAAAAAAGCTTATGTGCATGCAGCAGATACTCTCATGCCTTTAATTTACTCAGCCATGACCAGAGAAGAGCTTTTCCTGTAAGTCCTGAAGGTAAAATATTGAAAATAGATTCTGCAGCTGCAATGCCTTAAGGACAGCAACACAAGCTCTTTTAGTATTTAAAGCTTTTGCATAAAAATAACAAACCTGACAGCAACGTTAAGGTAAAGGTTACAACTACTATGTCTAACAAGAGACTATTACTCTAAGAATAGATTTTAACGTCACTTTACAAATGAGGACCTTGACAAAAAAAGTGGCAGGAAGCCAGCTGCCCAACATCCTTTCATTTCCTCCCTCTGATTGTTCTTTCTTTCAGAGCTGGTATTCTCTCTCTATCTGGCCATGCCCCTTCCTTTAGCAACCACTTTGCATTCTCTGGCTGCCAAGGACGCACGCCGCCTTATATGGTAAAACAAACTATGGAGAATGTTTGTGGTGGAGTATCAGGAAGATTGTGGAAGCGAGCACCAGGCAGACACACACACACACACACACACACACACACACAGATATGTAAAAGATACTGGACGACAAGTAGCTGCTCTGTTATCAAGCTGGCTTAATATGTAACACCAGTGCTTAAAGAGGTGAGTGGTATGTCAGCAGCTGCTGGCTACTTCACAGCTCCCTTGGACCAGTTAGTGCCTGAAATGACATTCAGTCACAGTGGCTACGAGATTCTTAAAGAAGCTGTTCGACATATTGCCTTATTTGCTTTCTTGTCAGAAGTTAGATGAGAAGCTTGATACCAAATCTCGTGTCTGTACAGCCAGCATGTGGTTAGCTTAGTTTAGCCCAAAGACTGGGAACAGGGGGAAACAGCTGAAGTGTCTCTGTCCGAAGTTCACTAGTTAGCCTTTTCATTATTTGGATGCGGCAAGTGGGTCGTTTTGTTATCAAAACGTCGTCTAAACGTGGAACTTTTTTCACAATGAAAATGAGAAACGATTCTGTTTTCAGTGGATCGTTTTCGTGTAAACATGGCCTATGTGTCAGCCCTGTGATGTGGTGAAATGCCCAGGGTGTACCCCACCTCTCACCCAATGTCAGCTGGGATAGGCTCCAGCACCCCTGCGACCCCCAACAGGATAAGTGGTTATGGAAAATGAATGAATTAAAGTTTTTTGCATGGATTAAATAAATAAGATATAATGTGCTAATTTGTCAGCTTTAAAGGTGCTGGTAGGCAGAAATAGTTACTTCAGGCAACTTATCCTTTAACAATGGCTCATGATATTTTACGAAAATGCACATACAATGGGTCGTATGATATCTCATGAAGTAGCGTCCCACAAACAATGTTATATACTTTACATTCAGCTACATACTAAGCATAAAGTTACGTAGGTTAGGTTTAGGCGAGTAAAGTTACTTTGGTTAGGTTTAGGAAAAAAAAACTAACTAAAGTAACTAAAAAATTCACTTGGTTCTGAACACCTGTCTCCTGGGCAAAGTCCTGTGTTTTGTGACCCACCCACCACCCCAACTTGCCTCCTTACTTCTTCCTTTACTCCTGTCAGCGCATTGGTCAGCGCATTGGTCACACAACTGCAGCCTTCCCAATCACTTGGGTTACACACTAGGGAATTTTTTGCCAATATCCAATATGTAACACCTCATTGGACCGATAGCTGACACTGATATCGATATATCCACTTTTTCCCTACCTAGTTTTAGTGATCATCAAGTCTCTGCTGTAGTGGAATTAACATCATATTATGCATGCATAATCTTGTCGTGATGGCCCACCAGCAGATGGAGACAGGAAATACAATACTTTTCAGTGTATGTAATACTCATTCATTGTGCAAATCAAATAACTGGCTCATGATTACGTGGGTTACATATGAATCGTGGTGCATTACTTTTCGTATGTATGCATACAAAAAGTGCATGGGAACAGCATGCTGGTAGCTGTTTACAGTCTTTAGGCTAAGCTAACCAGCTGCTGGCTGTAGTGGGATCAATCTCATTTAACTCGAGAGCTCAAGACTACAGAGAAAAAGCAGTAAGTGTATTTCCCAAAATGTCAGTCCAATGTCAGTGCTGCCTGGTTATTCTGAGCAGCGTCAATAAGTGCCACAAACTAAAACACAGTGGAATACAGGACTGATGTGCCTTTCCCTTCCCCTCTCTGTCACTGGTGTCGACTTAGTAAACAGTGTTACCGCCTGACTTGAAAATACAGCACAGTTCCACTGGGAGTGCCTTAAGAAATACCTGAGTGTATTACATGTATTAGAGACAGGATCAAGGACAAGTGAAAGAGGAATCTAATTACTGGCTGATTCCAGGGCAGTGGGCTAATGAGCTGCACAATGCTGTTGGGGTTCAGGGGAAGTTATTCCTGACACCGACTGCAGCTCGCTACTCTCGGTGTGAATGTGCCTCTGAGAGTGTAATCTTTTCCCATAAAGATCTGGCATGCAAAGAGAGCTGCTCACAATGTATAAGCCTGCCTGTCATGAGGTGCGATATGTAAAAGAGGGTCATTAAACTTCCAGACAAGCGTCACAATGAGATCTCTCTCTCTCTGTGCAGAAAGTAATTTGTCAGACTTTCTCACAGGTCTTGAGCTAGTTTGAGTCTTTTGTTCAGGCTCTGACACATAGCACTGAAGTGTCTAATCCTGACAAGAGATTCATCACAACCAATTTCTGAGAAGGCTCTTCAGGGGGCAGTTGTCCTTCTTGGTTTTGTTGGAATTTACATAGATCTTAATGACATTTTAGGACAACAGCACAGGTCTTCAATAGTGTGGCTTCTGAACAAACAGAGAGCAGGTGATTTAACTACTAGCAATCATAGCAGCAGCTTATCCCAGCAATAAAACTTTATATACATCTTTTCAGGCTAAATTAATACCATTTCTACTCTGCAGTACAAGCAGACAAACTGATCCAGCTTTGGCAAATGCATCACTGAAAATGTTATAAGCATCTCACTGAGCCTTGCATGCAGAAATAAAGTAAAACACCAACATCATTTCCACTCTCTAAATGCTACTTAATGACATTACGGCAAATTTAGCCTCGCTAGCACCAACCCACACCCCGGTCTGCATAATCAGCTAAGCCACAAGCCACTGACATGGGAGTTTTCTCCAGAATACCAACGACTGCTAAAACGCATCAACATGTGGCAGTTATATTTGGAAAGTTGAGCTATTCCCAGGGAGAAAGTCCAAAGAAAACAGTGAAACCAGGAAGTAAATCTTTCCACAGAATCTGCTGGAGTCTGCTAGAGGCCTGGCGGAGAAACCGTCAAGCCCGCTGACCGCACCAACCAGCAAACAGATGAAACCTCTACTTCATTCTGACAATCTGATGAGATGAAGGAAGTATGTCTAAATTACTTCCTGCGATTAGCTTTCAATATGAGATGTAAGTGAAGTCAAATGAGCAAAGCTGTCATTATGTAGAAAACAATTTTAGTGTGTATAGCAAATCCAATGTCAATGTCATTGTGGTAGAACAGATCAAAAATTCTATGTACAGAGACAGATGGTTGAAATCAATAGTTGACCTTCATTGTCACAAGAAAATTACCTTCAAGTGAACTTAAATGAGTGGATGTGAATCTTTAAAAGGAGCAGTGTGTAGGACTTAGTGGCATTTAGCAGTGAGGACTGCAGCCAGCTAAAACATTTCCAATGTGTTGAGCATCAACTCCCGGTTAGGATTCCTTTAGTGTTCATTGTGCAGGAGGTTTTTACCAGGTGCCGAATTAACCGTAGAAGTTTGTTCCTCTCCAAAACAAATGGACACAGTGATTTAAAAAGGTAAAAATACTGAATAAAGCAGTTTCACTTTAAAATAAGTGTTTTTCCAAGGCTGTTCAGCTGGTTACAGAGGGCCTGCTAACTGCAACAGCTGAGGCAGAAACATGAATGGCCCTATATGAGCCAGTGTTTGGTTTGTCCATTAAGGGCTACTGTAGCAATATGGCGGACTTCATGGACAAGGACACCCTCCATATGTAGATATAAACATCTTCTTCTAAGGTAACAAAAACACAGCAATTCTCATTTTCAGGTGATCACACACTAAAGAAAACATAGTTCTTGTATTATATTAAATGTCTTTAATAAAACCCTACACACTGGACCTTTAAAATGTGTTTCAGTATTAAACTTTCACTTCACTACTGTTAACTAACATAGCAACACTCCGTCCACCACACACACTAATCTTCCTGTTGATCAGGGCTGCAGCTCAGGGACAGGAAGTGTTGGGAGTAGAAGCACAGGAAGTGCTGGACCAGAGCAGGCAGACAACATCCTGGGTGGAGCAGCTGGGGTGATGGTGGGAGGGGGGTTTGTCAGCGGGGGAGACTTGCTTCCCAACGCTTATACTTGAGCGCAGTGGAAGTTTTGAGTCCCACTTCCCCTTTTATCTAGTTTTAGATATGGATCGGGTACGCCACAATCTGCATTTCTGCATTCTCTGTGGTAAAACACAAATTATCACCGTGGCAACCATCTGTTGTCTGATGTAAACATGACTGTGCTGAATATAGCATTCAAAAATTTCAACTTCAAAAAGGGAAATAGAAACTTTTGAGCTTTTTATTCTGTTCTTTGCATCATTTTAAAGTAATTTTTAGTCCCATAAATATCACAAATAGTGACATGTATGTCGAGCGCCAAAGCAAAAATGGTAGATCTGCTTTTATATCATAAAAAAGAGCCAGTCTGGTTCATCTGTGCTGCTTTCAGGGTCATGAATGAAGTCCACATCCTCATCCTCAGCCTGACTCTCAACTGTTAACCCTCAACCACCATACAAGTAGTTGCTGCGAACACTGAAGAATGAACAGCTCATTGAGAATAACGGCCGTAAATAAAACACATCTAAGCAGGTCAAATGAGCCTTTCAAGACTGTGTCATTTCTCTGTAATCTCACAGAGCCTTAAAGCATTATCGAGCCGTTGAGTAATGTCTCCAGGGGCGTCAAAACCACACTAGAAATAACACGAAGCAATTACTTTTCTTTTTTAGTCAGATATGCGGCCAAGTGTTTCTTTATCGTCTGATGCCTCCACATTTTCAAACAGTGATTCATTACTTTAACGCGCTCAGCGAGGTTCCTGTTTTGATCTCCACCGTGTTCCAATGAAAAGGGGTTTTGTGCCGAGGAATAACTGCAGGTTGCCCTAATTATTCACATATGGGACCACACCAACCCCGCCACACAAGTGCATCGCTCTGACTTTGAATGCACATGGAGGGAGATGTGTGACAGCTGAGACTGCTTTCATACATTAAGGCCAACAAGAGACGGGATGGAAGAACTAAAACCAAAGGGTAAGGTATCCACTCGGAAAATGAAGGACTATTTGCATTTATAAGCAGGATTAACACTTTAAATACATCATTTACACTCACTATAATGTATATGCAAGCCGATATGGGGTCTTATTAAGTGTTTATTGATCTATTTGTCAACACTTTTAACTCCACCTCTGAAGCATCCATTACTGAGTATACACAGATAATGAATGACACTGACATAACACAGTTGCAGCTATAAAAAAAGTCTTAAATTTAGTCATTAATTGTTTAAAATGTCCTTATATCTACTTATAACTACATTAATGTAATGTGTTATGAACAATTTATTTACACACCGCTCATAAATGATAAATAGGCGGATTAAAATAAAATGTTTCCGTTAGTGTAGCATGTCTAAAATGCAAATGTTTAACTGTCAGCCAAGTTCTGAAAGCGCATTTTATCCTTAAAGCTTTATACTATTATTTAGAAAGATGTTTTCCAAATGGTGGATTTATCATTTTAACCATGAAATTTTCAGTTATTAAAATAATTTTTGACCACAAACTGCAAGTGTCTCTGCTTTTGTCTCTTAAGCAGTTTACATGTGCTGGGAAACACTCAATTAAATTAATTAAATTAAATTAATAGGAGGTGTGTGTCTTACTATCCCAAAAGATGAAAAATTAATGTGCACTACGCATTACCTACAATGCTTTTGATTTATTGCATGGCTGCAGGTTGGACACAATGATGTCCCTTAACAAAACAAACATTTATGGACAATCACATGAGCAAACAGCATCACGAAGCTTAATCTTCAACTAAATGTACTTTATAGGCTATGTCCCAACATGTAGTGACAAACACACAACTATGACCTCAACCTTAACTTAAAGACTGCAATTAGGCCATTTGATTACTGACGTGACTGAAGTAAACATACAAGTTCAGATCAGAACAGTAACCCACGAGCTGACCAAACGCCCACTTGTCAAATTGCTGTTACCTAATAGGCAGTCTGTAACAAAGGGGTAAGTCCTCCTGCACGCCAGCTCTTTTCATCATCTCAGCTCCCATATCTTTACAGCCACACCTTCCCCTCCCACTCTCCTTCAATCTTCCCTCTTGTCCTGTCATTAACCAGCTCCTATGCAAAGGATATGGCACCCGATGCCATAAAGCAGCACATGAAACAAGTAAAACTGTTACAAAACTGTGCCGGTAAGCAGGTTTTTCTTCCTCCAATCCAAGCTCTACTTTTTCTGAAGCTACGGATGTGGGCAGAGTCAAGAGACAGGCAGGTGACAGACATGGGTGAATACTCAGAATAAGTCATGAGTCACTTTCAACACTTTCATGCGTGTAGTGTGAGAAACCACACACTTGTGGAACGTCAGCAATGAGTTGCGCCAATTACAGTGATGAGTTGTGCAACTGCTGCTGATACTGTACGGTAAAATGTAAACACATGAAAGGGTGCAAAAGTAGAGCCACAACAGGGGCTGATATTTTTTTTTTACCAAATACCTCAATATTGATATTTAAATGATATTATATGGGTGACTATTGCTGCTGTCACACATTTGCACAATGAGATTTGTGATAAATAATCATCAGTAATGTGGATATAATGACTTAGTGGGTAAAGGCAAATAATAGAACAGCAAGACCAGCCTTGTAGTTTAGAAAGTCACATTACTTTACTGTAATTCAACATTTAAAACCAGGAAAAGACCACACTTTCACTATTATACTATCCAAAATCTAAGATGACATCTGGTCTCATGTCATACATAATGTCCACATAAATTGCCCAGCCATGGCTGAAAGTAACAATTATTTTTTATCACTGACTTAAGTTTGGTTTATAGAATGACAGCAAATAGCAAAAAAAATGCCCATGACAAGTTCCCTGAGCCCAAAATGACATCATTCAGCTCTTATTTTGTCTGACCACCAGTCAAAAACCCAAACTTATTCAATTTATTATCGAGAAAGCGCAATAAACTAGAAGATATCCACATCTAGAAAGCTGCAGTTAGGGGTGGAGGACAAAAATGGATACAGCACTGTTTTGCAATATTCTGTGTGTCTATATCGTATCATCACACAGTGCCAAGTATCAATGTTTGTATTAAATACAAATTCAACTTTGGGTAGTCTACTAGAATAATGTACTCAACTGCTTTTTCAGTCCACTAGATACATGTTGCTGCTGCAATAAAATGGCTGAAGTGAGATGATCAGACTAAAACTTTATCTTATTAGATAAAGCAGGTGTTGACACAGTTTTCCTTTGGGGCCAGTTGAAATACGGTAATAAATAGCAATATATTTTATCGCAATACCCAGCATATCGCAACATATTTACAATAATATCTTGACATAAGTGTTGCGATAATATTGTATTGTGGATCCTCTGGTCTAGCTGCCACCAGAGGATTTTTGCCACTTTAGCTTAAAAACAAATCCATAACAATAATGATCAACATTTGCTGTTGATGGACGAATCAGTTAAGTGAGTAAAAGTTTCAGCTCTAGTCTAAAATGGTACATTTTCCAGACTACTCTTCTGAATCCCTAATAACAGAGTAGGCATGCTTTTAAGTATATGGCCTTTATTTTCCTATCATCAGTGGAGGCAGGGTGGTATGGTGGTTGGGCATCCAACCAGGCAGCTGCTGCTGCTGGCACACATCCACCCTGCTGAAGTGCCTCTGAGCCACTCAGACTGAGATAGATGAATTTCCCTGGAGGGTCAAAACATTACCCTCCTAATCTAAATGTTGGCAGCTCTCACAGCTGCTAAGACCTAATTAATAAGTGTTTAGGAATATAATATCATTAATAAGAAGCAATCTGGTCTGCACACTGGCTTGAGTGCTGTCTACGTGGTCTACATTATTCACAGTAGCACAACAGCGGCCTGTAAATCAGGCAGGACTGCGCATGCGCACAGACCTGCAGGAATCCAAACTTTTTTCATTGCAGACCAACGCCTTGCATTGTGGCACAATCACGCCCGCGAATGAATCAATGACATGAACTAAGTTGCCTTTTTAGAACCCGAGAGGTGAATATGGACAGGTTAGGGTGACTGGGTGAGTCTGACAGGTGACAGCAGAGAGATATATGACAAAGGAAAGACCTAAAGCAAAGTAGAGGATTTGATTGTCTCACTTTCTCTCGGAGCTCCCGTTCACAGTCCAACTCTCTCTGTAGGGTCTGAGCCCGGTCCTCTGCCTCGTCGGCCTGCTGCTGCAAACACTGAATCTTCCTCTTCACAGCATCCACAGAGGTCAAACCTGCCATTGCTGACTGATTTCTGACTTAATTTAACACTAGTAGAGGAAAAAACGCAGTTAAGACTATTTCTGGGTTGTGCAAAAAAAAGTAGGCTACAGCCTGCTGCTTGTTTTGGTCTATTTAGGATAATAAAATAAGAAGAAAAATGACTTTGATCGGTGATTCAAAAAATCGATGTAGGTCCAAAGTCTTTGGAATGTAAAGAGTCGTTCAAGTGCAAGAAAAGTTATATAACCAGGAAGTAAGGTAATCCAGGTGTTCTCCAAATGTTTCCTCTGGTCTGTAGGAATGAGACGTTCATGAGCAGTGTAGAAAGTTGTCCCCGGGAATGTTGCAGCTTTTGGTCCGAACACTTCAGAGTTTGAGGAGGAGGAGGATTAGAAAAGCTGCGCAGCGAGGATAGCGGAGAGCGCCAGACTGTGGCGGAGGAGGAGAGAGATGATTGGGATGATGAGGTCAGAGAGGGCGGGGCGTGTGTCCTGTAGTGTGTGTGTGTGTGTGTGTGTGTGTGTGTGTGTGTGTGTGTGTGTGTAAAATCTGATCCCTGTGACTGATGTGATCACTGGTTCGAGAGTTTCCAAACAAAAAAAAAAAAAGAGCCATGATGAATTACTTTCAGATATTGTAAAGGCGCAGTGCCCATAGTTTAGATGTCACACATAAACTGGATTTGACAGTTTAATTTCCCGTCACAGACTTGACTTTAAAGTGAGAAGTTTCCATTCTGTTTAAAACATAACAGGCTATTTAATGTGGAGCATTTCATTGATTGGTATTGGCCCCGACACTGACTTTATGAACTGGATAGCATGTTGCCCGTGACCATCCATCCATCCATTACCATCCACTCATCCTGGGGCAGGTCACGCCAAGCAAGGCACCCCAGATGTCCCTCTCCCCATCAACGCTTTCCAGCTCCTCCTGGGGGACCCCAAGGCGTTCCCAGGCCAGATGAGATATGTAATCCCTCCAGCGTGTTCTGGGTCTGCCCCAGGGCCTCCTACCAGTTGGACGTGCCCAGAACAACTCCAATGGGAGGCGCCAGGAGGCATCCTGATCAGATGCCCGAACCACCTCAAATGACCCCTTTCGATGCGAAGGAGCAGCGGCTCTACCCCGAGCTCCCCCCAGATGTCCAAACTCCTTACCCTATCTCTAAGGCTGAGCCCAGCCACCCCACAGGGGAAAACATTTCGGCCGCTTGTATCCGCAGTCTCATTCTTTCAATCACTACCCAGAGCTCATGACCATAGGTGAGGGTTGGGACGTAGGTGGACCAGTAAGTCGAAAGTTTCAGGTTGGAGAGAGTTGCTGTGTCAAGTATCGCAGGGTCTTGTTCACAAGTGAGCATTGCCCATGACCAACCCACATTAAAGACAACTTCTTTGACATTGTCATAATAAAAGTTTCTCCTTACAGTTGCATTCATTTAGTCCTTGTGGACCACCAGTCTTGTATAAAATGATTAGAATGAGTTCGACACAGAAAAGTATTAATTCTGGTATATTGATATTGGTCAATACCCTGAGTTAGGGCCTTGACACAACAACCAGACGATTAATGTCAGGCCATTGGTAAGCTTCTGTCACCCTAGTTTTGGCAGTGTGTCCTGCACTGTTGGCCCTTGTCGGCCCTTGTCAGCTTTTATTCTCCAATTCAGCATGTTGAATCACTGTCAATAGACTGCGGGGCCCATTGCTGAATGAAATTACGCTGATTGGCAGTTCAGTTCAGTACATGAGAAGAGAAACATAAGCGGGGGCAGCAAACAAATGAATAAAATCATGAGACCAAAATATACTTCTTGTACTGGGTAAGATTATGTTTTTAGCCATTGAGCTCTTAAGCAAAAACAGCACAGTATGGCGCACGGTAAATATGTTTTGTTCTTTCAACATTGTCTTGTGTTGTTCTTGTGCTAACTGGCTAACTAGCATCTTGAATCTGTCCTCTCGGTCTTCTAGTTTCCCTTTTTTTTAATGATGATTACACACTACTGCCACCTGCTGGTGTAGGTGAACGTACGTGCTAGCAGGCCATTGGCTGTAGTCTCTGCTGTGTTTTCAAGTACAGCTTTTTGGCGTAGATACAGGCAACATAAGGTGATGCAACAGTCGGCCTTCGTCACCACTAGTTCTTTGATGTCGCTCTGGTATGTCTGGGCCTTTAGGGTATCAGAATCTGTATCAGGAGAGAAGAAGTTGGACCAATGCATTTCTGCCTTAGGGACCATAATATGCTGTAACACATTGGAGATCACAGACCCATTAAGATATTAAAATAGAACAATCTCAGAAAGGATCACTGCTTAGTTACACTGCTCAGAGTTCACAAATATACACAACCTGTGAAAGCTTAAAAGGTTGAAAATAAGTGACGAGATGTCTGAGATATATTGTGGAGACCTAGATGGATATATTAGACAGTATCAGCTCATTACAGATGTCTCTGTATAATCATACATGTCAGCTGATAAGGTGCCAGAAACTGCAGTATAAAAATGGGAAAACTGTGATTAAAATTACTTAGAAACATGACATGTTTTGTATATACCTGACAGCCTGAGAGCAAGTTTATTTTTCAAGTGTAAATTGTTCGTCAGTATCTTTTTCTTATTCTATAACAATAAACATGTTTTAAGTAATCCTTATAGTATGTTTTTGTTATGTAAGATTCTTTGTCATTTATCATTGACCTGACTAAATTGACGGCAAAAATCCAGCATCAGTGAGACTATAATATCACTGTTGCACCGTCAACTGGTTCATCATCTTAACAGTTCGCAGTGCAGTTGTTATATCAGATTCAACATTGATTAGCAGGCGCAGTCTGTTTTTTCCACCATTTTAGTTCATTTTAGTAACTCTTGTATTTATCGCACTCCTATTGTTACACTATTAGGCACTGGTTTTTGCTTTTGCTCCTAGAAAACACTTCTGTCTTGTATATTTGTATATTCTGCCAGATATTTAATACTCTATTGCTCTAAAACTGGACCCAGCGAGTGACCCTGCCTGGAAATCCACTGGTTGTCTGGTCGGTGAATTGCTAAAATTGTGGTTACTGTACTTATTGTTACTGTAATTTGAAGCATTCTCTGGCACAAGAATTTCCTTCAGGATAGATAAATTTCTGTTTAATTGAAATGGAGTTCAGTCTGTCAGTATGAGGTTTTGTGGGAACTTTGTGAGCTTGACTATGTTACAAAATTAAGTTTTGTGTTTCTGGACAAAACACAATGTTTGTCTGTGAAGTAAATTTCATGGTCAGTTTATTTCGGCTGTTATGGGTTTTTTCAAAGGATGTAAGCATGCATATTTTAGCAGAACTTGCTTTTCGTAAGTCACTGTTTAATGCTAATATGTTAGTAGCATGTCTGGTGATTCATTTTTTTTGTAAACCATAGTTTAACACCTTCTTTTAAAAACATTTGATAAGTAAATGGACATTAGATATAACATGCAGCAAACTAACCACAAAGTATATATAAACTAGTCCATACCCACTGAGTACAGCATACCATACCATGACTTAGTCATACCAAAAATTTGAAAAAAAAAACCCAACAACATTCGGCCACAGGGGGAGCCACAGCGATCGGTCGCATTGCGATCGGTCGCATTTTAGCCATTTTTAAGCATTTTTCTGTTGTTATAGCGCCACCCAGTTGCCAATTAGAGTTAAATTTCTCCAGTCACCTTGAGGCGTCCTGTTCTACATATCTACCAAGTTTAGTAAAAATCGATATGGCAGTTAGGCCTAGATAAGAAATTAGCTCTCTAGCACCCCCATTTTGTTTGATGGGGTCAATAATGGAGGGGTCCCCTCAGATTATGTGTGGTCATATGCCTACAAAGTTGCGTGGTGATTGGTGAAACCCTTGAGATGTTATACACCTTTATGTGATGAGCCACGCCCTCCGCAATATTCATTGCCTTATAGAAGCTCAGTTTTAGTAAGTTTTCAACTTTTGCCAAGAGGGAACTTTAGATATTGGTCCCTAGATTATGTTCACCCAGTTTCATGCAGATCTGTCAAACTTCCTAGGAAGAGATCGATTTTAAGTGTTTTTAGAAAAAGTCAAAATGGCGGAAAATCTATATCACTGGAAGTTATGGTTTCTTGAGGCAAATTTGTTCCTCATGAGGAGAGGCATCTCTGTGCAAAGTTTCATGTCTCTACGACATACGGGGCATGAGATATGCCCATTCAAAGTTTGCCATTTCAATTGGTTGCTATAGCGCCCTCCTTTGGCCAACTGATGTAATATTGCTTCATTCGCATCCTCCCGTGACCCTCTACCACTGTGCCAAATTTCACGTGGATTGACCAAGTCAGTGAGGAGAAAAACTTGGAACAGACACACCCACATACACACCCACAGACAGAGTTTTCGTCATTATATAGTAAAAAGATTCATATCAGACAAAGTCGTCCTCACAACATGGTTTTCTAGGAAATCTGTTATGTAAACGTTTAACAATCATGCATCATAAACCTTTCTATTTTGAGGAACTGTGTGATTGTTTGTCTTGAAGGCGTGAGCAAACTGATATCACCCACCACCTGCCTGCTCGCTGGTGATGTTCACCGTGTGGGTGTAAATCAGATTTATGCTGCATCCTTCATGTTGCTCTGCCTGCCCTGCCCGTGTTTACCCTCTCCGTTTCCTTTTCACACGGTTGGCCTCGTGAGCAAACAGGCCGGCTGGAACAAGCCGGGCAACAGATCTCAGCTCGCTTCAGTTCAGGTTCAGCTCAAATTCAGTCCTGCTGTTGACCGTGAAGAAGTAAATCTCTCACAATCAATCTCATCTGTTGATTGAGCCCTTCTGTCTGATTTGCCCATTTGCACCGGAAAAGCTGGGAGCATTGATTTCATTAGACACAGGAGTGTGGGGCTTTCTGTTTGCCTTAGCTGCATTCCTGACATACCAGAGCCCCCCTGCCTGCTCTCTGCTTTCCCTGCCCGGCTGCCCCCACAGTCCAGCTTTCCCTGAAAACTGTAACTGTTGCTGCTATGAGTGCTCTCATCAATACCTATATTAAAACAACCTTTAGCTCTGCATCCTGTACACCAATACTCTGATCTCACACTCCTGAAGATGGACTCTTTGTCTGGTTGCTTGAGCTGACAGAGAGCTGCGATGACCTAAATACCAGCGCTACTAGTCTATGGTGCAGGAGCTATTTTTTTATGATTCACAACTGCTGGCTTGTTGGGGTCTGTGGCTCACTGTTCTGCTTTCCCAGCCCCCTCCAGGTTTCCAATCTGGTCGTGCTCTCTGTGTGAATTGAGATGTGTAATGACTCGACTGCTGCCTCTAATAAGTGACATGTGGAGGGGGATTCATGGAAGCGCAGTAGAGCAGTTATACCGCCTGGAAATGTTGGTGTGTGTGTGTGTAGGCCCCACTGTAAATATGTGAAACAAAACCTCTATTTTTACCACAGTGGACGTTACACCTAGTCGGGCTCAAACCACCAACTTCAACAACCACTTTTTTCCAGGGGCCCACTTGACCCACTTTACATGTGAGGCTTCTCGGAGTTTATTTAATCACTGCGTGAGGATAATCCAGCATGTCTCAGCCTTGGTCTCAGTGTCTGTATGTCAGACACTTCCTCTCTCTTTGTGTGTAGTACAGCGCTGCATTTCCCTGGGATATCCTTCACAAGGCTCAAACAATACCACATCTTGGTGGCAGCTGGGAGAGGTTTTGTTTTCATCATTCTTCTCCCTGCCCACACAGTTTGCTTAGTAATGTTGCTGGAATGACTGGAGTTTTAGCTATTGTTATTGAAGTGGCATTTCACTGCTAAACTGATATGATCAGTATCTTATCTGTGTCTTGTACATAATTGAGTATGTTTACAGGTATACTGATATTACACGATTAATCTGAATGTGGCAATATTCTGACTTTGTTGTGGGTCATGTAAACAGCATTTTTGGTTTGGATTTTCTGAATTTTTCAGAACGTAGCATTTTCCAATTAAGGGTCTGTGTCCACATAGCATTTTAATTTTTATTTTTACAGCACCACTGTCCTTTCTAAATCATTCCAGAGGAGGAGAGAGCGTATGAAGCCGCCTAGAGAAACAGCGCTGAGCCCAGCATCTTCTTTCGGAGCATAGTTCCTTTTTTGTTTGGCCACTCGGAGCACTTCTAGTCGAAAGTCTCTGAACTTTTGAGAAAGGTGCTAGTTACGCCACTACTGCGTCTTTAGCTAGCTACGGTCCATCCTGAGCTATATGATATGTCAGTCACAGACTATCACAACAAAGACAGAAAAGCCCTTTTGTGGGAGCTGATTGGCCGTACATTACTTAGAGTATGCACAGCTGCATTTCAGCACTGGTTGCTTGAGCATATTTAGTAGAATATTCATTTTGATTAGCCATGTAAACAGCTCTGTAGGAGCATTGTCTGTTTCAGAATAAGAGCAGAAACCAGAATATTTTGTGCCAGTAAACATAGTCAGTGATCCTAAAAACGGAATTTGTTTATACTCTCTCCCTCTCTCTCTCTTACACACACATAGGCACACACACACACGAGTAATCACACAGGCCTGTGTACACATGCACTAAAATGCCAGAGGAACCACCACTGAGAGATATACAGCTCTGTGGTTTGTGGTTTTGCCAACAATCTAAAATATGATCTGTCTTCCCAGATTGCCGCTGATTAGCCACGGGACAACTGACATTTCCAATGTTCCGCTACATTTACTGAAATTAATTATTTGTGTATACAAAAATATTCTCCCGAATCTGAGAGTTCATTCAGCTGTGATGTGGAGGATACAGTCATCCTGTTGTAGGATCACGCTGTTTAAGATTTGTATAGGATTCCTCAGTGGTAGAAGATCAGATTTTTTACTTCAGTAAAAGCAGCAATAGTACAGTGTCAAAAGACGTCTACTAAGAGTAAAAGTTCAGCATTAAAACATTTACTTAAAGGAGAACTTGAACACTGATTTTACACATTAAAGTCTGTTCACAACCCAGTGATGGCAGTGTAGGCAGCTGTAATCAGGCCAGCTGATTTGGCCTGATTCTGGGGCGTCATTCATACCAAGTCTCAACCACGTCAAGTGACCGAATGCCGCTGGGCCAATTTAATCTGGCATGCCGAGTTTGGGCTGATGCTGGGCTAGGTCATTTCTGATCGCAGTGTCAGCAGCCAGAATCAGGTCAGCCCAATTCTAGGGCATCCTTCATACTACATACATACATGCATAGTCTCAACCGAGTCATATGTCTTCGTTATTTGACATTAGCTAGTTCCTAAAATGTTCAGGCAGAGGCTACTTGCTGTAGCTCTGGTTGAGGGTGAGAGGCTGTCAGTGAATAGTTTGTTGGGCACAGGGAAACGGAGATCTGTGTGGGTACATGAGACCCTAAAAAAGAGGGTGGATCACAGGGAGTACCACCAGTTGGTCCAGGAGCTTCTTCTCAATGATGGCCGTTTCCAGGCATATTTTAGGATGACTCTGGGGCAATTTGACAACCTGCTGTCTATCGTCGGGTCGTATAGCTCTGGGTATCCAGCAACCGCTACCACCAGTTTCTCCTCCAGTGTTTACCAACTGTAAACTTGTTGTCGTGACCACCACAGGCCCGCCTCTCAAATCATCCGATTGGACAATGGGAAAAGAAATGGCAAAATAAAAAATGGCGTGGGGCGTTTTTCTCTGCTCTGCTAGTTTTCATCTCGAGGAGGTCAGAGCGCTTTGGCAGAAACGCCAAGTGCATCGCGACGCAAAAAAACTCTAGCAAAATGCTTCTTTCTCATTAAAAACAATCACAAATAGGTGCCTCCAGCTGCTAAAATGCTTTCTGTGTGATCAGAGTACAAGACATCATATTTTATGAGCTGATCACGTTTTGTACAACATAATCTTGATTTACGAGGTAACTAGTAACTACAACTTCCAGATAAATGTAATGTGAAGTAACATAAAGTGGAAACACTCAAGTAGAGCACAAATACATCGAGACTGTACCTATAAAGTTCTGTATTTGAGTAAGCGTCCCACTCTAGACATCAACACCTACAGTATAAAAGATGGAAAGTGTGGCCATGCTGATAATCACATGACATTTAACAGTGAAAGCAAAACAATATTTCTATATTTCTGTCATACTGTTGTTATTACAGCAAAGTACATGTACACAAACTGTCTGAGCTGTCACACTGTACGTTTACATTAATATACAAGCTTCATCCGCCCAAATAGGGATGATGATGAACAACAGTGTGGTTTGACTGTTAATCCTCTCTGCTCTGGTTTACTGGTTTGGAGGACCTCAGTGAAGTTGTGTGTGTGTGTGTGTGGGTATGTGTGTGTGTTTGGGTGAGGGGGCTACAGTTTATCTGTACGCTCATCTTTCAGGAGTGGCTGCACAGGAATGTAACCGTCTCTGAAGTGCTCCAAACCATTCATTGTGGATCAAAGTAAAGCCACAGCTGGTGCTGGCTTAGAACCATCCAGCTGTGGAATAATGAGCTGTGGTTTTCAGTAGTGCCATGGTAACGTGACTGTGTGTCAAAGTCGGAAAAAGCTAGTAATTAACGACAAGGGCAGAAGCCTCTTGTCAATATTCATACTCCTGCTCAGGATTTGATATGAAACAGTGCTGCATGATTATAACTGTGGAGGAATGGAGGTTTCATTTCACATTTTCAGTCAAGTGAAGTGAAACTTAGCCATCCCAGAACCCTGCTCCTTCTGTGTGTGTGTGTGTGTGTGTGTGTGTGTGTGTGTGTGTGTGTGTGTGTGTGTGTGTGGTGTGTGTGTGTGTGTGTGTGTGTGTGTGTGTGTGTGTGTGTGTGTGTGTGTGTGTGTGACTCTTCACTCACATCTGCAGCCGTCTTCTCAGACAGCTCCAGTTTCTCTTGAGCTTCTTTCAGGCCCTCAGAGAATTTATCCAGTTCGTCCTCCGTCTGCTTCAGCTTCTTCTGTAGGTCCAGCAGCTCCTCCTCCAGCTACAACAGGACAGACTGTTAGTCCAGTTCACCACACCGTGTCTGGTTCCTGTGTTTTTAACCAAATATGGGTTTTATTTAGCCAACCATTTTCCCCACTTCCCCCTGTTTGGCATGAAACAATTCCTGTTGACTCCACCATTCCTCCACCATTGACCCAAGGAAGTAAAAATGTGTTCTACTCTATTCTTCTTTATTCTGCTTTGTTCAACTCTTTTACAGTCTATTTGGTTTCATTCTATACAGTTCCATTCTATTCTATTCTTCTTTGCTTTTTTCTGTTGTATTGTATTGTATTGTATTGTACTCTATTCTGTTCCATTTTGTTCTGTTTTATTCTGGTCACACCCATTCCTTTTCATTCTGCTCTATCTTATTCTATTCTGCTCTGTTTTGTTCTGTTGTATTCTGTTCCATTCAGCATGGTTCGATTCAGCTCCACTCCATTCTGTTCTGTTTGGTTCTATTCTACTTAAATCTGTTCTGTTCCATTTCATTCATTTCTTTGCCACTCTATTCCATCACATTCTATTCTGATCCATTCTGTTACATTCTGCACTATATTTTCTATTCTATTCTATTCTATTCTATTCTATTCTATTTTTTTGTGTTGTGACGTGTTCTGTTCTGTTCCTTTCTGTTCCATTTCGTTCTGTACTATTCTGTTCCTCTCTTCCATTTCATTTAATTCTACTCTATCTTATTCTGTTCTGTTCTGTTTAGTTCCACGCTGTTCTGTTCCATTCCATGCAGTTCTATCCTGTTCCATTCCATTCCATTATAATTATATTCCATTCTGCTCTGTTGAATAGTACACTCTATCCTATTCTATTTTGCTCTGTTCAGTTCTGTTGTATTCTGCTCTGTCTTATTCTTTTCTGTTCTGTTTCGTTCTATTCTATTCAGTTCTATTTTGTTCCATTCCATTCCATTATTACTATATTCCATTCCGCTCTGTAGAACAGAACATTCTATCCTATTCTATTCTGCTTTGCTTTGTTCTGTTGCATTCTGTTCAGTTTGGTTCTATTCTGCTCAAGTCAATTTGTTTTGCTCTGTCCCATTCTATTCTACTTAATTCTGTTCTATTCCATTCTGTTCTGTTTCATTTCACGCTGTTGAACAGAACATTCTGTCCTATTCTGTTCTGCTCTGTTTTGTTTTGTTGTATTCTATTGTGTTCAGTGCGGCTCTATTCTGCTCCAGTCAATTCAGTTTTGTTCTGTTCTGTTCTACTCTGTCTTACTCTATTCTGTTCTGTTTTGTCCCGTTCTATTCTATTCAGTTCTATCGTGTTCCACCCCATTCCATTATATTATATTCCGCCCTGTTGAACAGAACATTCTATTCTATTCTATTCTATTCTATTCAGCTCTGTTCTGTTGTTTTCTGTTCACTTTGGTTCTCTTCTGCTCTAGTCACTTCTGTTATGCTCTGTTCCATTCTATCCTGTTCTGTTCTATTCAGTTCTATGCCATTATATTAAATTATATTCCATTCTGCTCTGTTGAACAGAATATTCTATCGGATTCTATTCTGCTCTGTTTTGTTCCGTTGTGTCCTGCTCTGTTCGGTTCGGTTCTGCTCTACTCAATTCTTTTCCATCCCCTTCCATTCTGTTCTTTGCTATTCTGTTCTGAAGTAAAAATGTATTCTACTCTATTCTTCTTCATTCTGTTATGTTCAACTCTGTTACATTCTATATGATTCTATTCTATTCTATTCTGCTCTGTTTTGTTCTATTCTACTATATTGTCTTCTATTCTGTTCTATTTTATTCCAATCCTTTTAGTTCTTTTTCTGTTGTGGTCTGTTTCGTTCCATGATGTACTATTCTATTTTATTTTGTTCCATTATATTATATTATAATATATTATATTATATTATATTATACTGTTGATGTTGAACAGAACACTCTATCCTATTCTATTCTATTCTGTTCTATTCCCTCTTGAACAAACACATCTCACTCTAACAGAGGTTAAATAAATACACTGAACTTTGCATCAGTTTTACCCCTGAAACTTTCAGCAGCTTAAAAACCTCTGTTGATATGACCACAGTGATAAAACACATCCATTGATTTTAGCATGTTTGTTCTGCCCTCCAGTAATCACTCAGTCTGATGAGTCGTCGTTAAAGTCAAAGTGTTTGAATTCAGAGTAGTGATAAAGCAGCAGCGGCGGCTGATTTGGGAGTCTAATTGTATTTATGATGTTTGGGAACATTTAAATGGTAATGGTTTACTATCAGTCCCTCATGACGTGATCACTGGTATGCAGAGCTGAATCCTCTCTCTCACACACACACATGTACACACTCACAGGGTTAAGTGTTCCCCCTAATCAGTGTTCCCCCCTGAGCCCATGAAGTCCCTCTGATAATCCTACTGAATTCCACACTGTCATTCTCTCCTGGTGTCTAAAAATACAGCTGTTATCAGTGAGAGCACACAGGCGCCTGGGACCATGGGCCTAATGTGTGTGTGTGTGTGTGTGTGTGTGTGTGTGTTCAGTCCCTTATTTGTGTGTCCATTTGCATGCTTCTAATGTGTGTGTGATGTCTCCTGTGTTGGATACACCTGTCAAATTGGCTGTATGACAGACTATGACAGGCTCCATTAGCTCTCTTCAGACTGGTGCTGGAGGGAGGGATGGAACCACTTTGTCCTCCCCTGACACCAAATCCTGATCCTGGGTGTCTCATCACCTGAAGTGGCCAAAACCTCCATGCGGGGGGTTTGATAAGCCTTCTTTGAGCCTGACTGTAAACAGCATTAACACTGACATGTGTGTGTTGTTCAGGTGACGTGGTGACTCAGAAATCAACCATGGCGTTAAAGTTGGTGTTTATATTTTTGGATGGTCTTTTTATTAGGTGATGAATTTTAGCTGGAATTGAACTACGTGATTATCTTACACAAAATGGAGACTATAAAGTTTCAAGGGCTTATCCTGACAGCTTCGCCTGACCTTTTAAGGAGGTGTTTGTGTTTCACATACTGCCACGAACATTTATTGAATTTACAATCCAGCCTGTAAACGGTATTTATATATATTTTTAGCTGTGATATGGTAAAGTAGAACAGTAAATTAGCTGTGAGGAATGTGGTATAGATAAATGGGAAGTGTTTACAGACAGTTTCCTTCAAGGTATGTCTGGTATGGTGATTAACTTAAGTACTGGATAAAGAGAAAAGCCTTAAAGCAAAACCTTAAGTATGCCCTGTGCTGGGGCTGGAGCTTTTTTTTCCAGCAAATACACTTTGCAGCTCATTTGCCAAATAATGAGCACTTCCTCCAGGTACTAAATTCTTTGCTCTTTTAATTGGATTGTTTTGCAGTTATTTAAATCCTTAATTTTATTGCTGCTTTTTTATTTATTGCTTTTTAACTGACCAAAAATACTTTTATACTCCTGACACTGTCTCTGTCATCCCTGCTAGCCCATCCATCCCTCCCTGTCCTCCTCCTTCATTCCCACCTGCTTGCATTTGTCCTCTGCTGCCTTCTTGTCCGTCTCCGCCTGCTCTGCCCGGTCGATGGCGTTCTCCTTGTCCAGTTTCAGCATCTGCATCTTCTTCTTGATGGCCTCCATGGTGCCTGCTTGGTTGGTTGGTCTCCCTCTTTGAGATGTGAAAATGCAGCTTCAAAAAGCACAAGTCTCCTCCTGTGTTGAGATGTTGGAGATTCGGTCTTATGCACGGTACCGAAGAAAGCTGGAGTCCAACAAAGCTGCAGAGAAACAGAGAAAGAGATAGAGAGACAGAAAGGGGGAGAAAGCAGGAAAGAGACAGAGGGAGCTGTGAACAGAGATGCAGAGTTGATCCCTATATGGGTAGTTATTTAAACTGCAACAGAACCTGCCTCCAGTCTCTGATCACCCCCTCCTCCCCCTCCTCCTCCTCCTCCTCCTCCTCCTCCCATGTTCTCATCCACCCTCCCTCCCTCCTTTCATCCTTTCTCTCCATCCTCTCCATCCAATTGCTCCTTCACTCACCACTCTGCTTCACCTCCATCCCAACTCCCCGACTATCACTCTCTCAGACACGTACTCCACCCTATCAAACCACCCGTCCAGGGTCTTTCTAAGGACTGGTCTGGCTTCTCCACTCCACTTACTCACTCTTCAAACGTGGCTGATCTCCTTATTTGGATTGCTGTGTTTTCAGAGAGAGAGACAGGAGGGAGAGGAGCCCAGGTCCTGTTTCCACATTTAACCTCCTGTCAGTGGATAAAGAGTCCCACTGGCACACACAACATCTCACACTCGGGGCCTTCAAGAGTGTGTGTATATAAGAGGAGGAGAGAGGGAGACAGTAAAATGCAAAGCAGAGGGAGGGAGAGTCTGAGAGATAAAGAAGGACAGAGACAGAGTTCCCATGCTGTAATCACAATGTCATAATATTTGGGCATTAAAGCCGAAGGTGGTGCCCTATCAAAAGCCGCGGGGACTTATGGTGACTTAAACTAGACAAACAGATGCCATGATAATGTGGTCTGAAAGAAAAACACAAAACCAGCTGGTATGAACAACAGATGCAAACAGAGATGATTAGGGATTAAATGAACCGGGTAATAATTTTCAGGGATTAGTTTGTTTCACTTAGTTGTATTACTCAGCGAGGTGGTATGATGGTAACAGGCCTGGCAGGCACAGGCTCCAGGGCCCAATGTGTCAGGAACCAGCGCTCAAATTAACACCTACTAAGCAGGAAGAGACTCAAAAATGCCACAAAGATGCAGAGGAACCACAAAGAGACACAAAACAGCAGCTTAAAAAAGAGGCAAAACCACCTCAAAGTCTCTTTTGTGTATCTGTGCCCTGTGGCCTAATGTCCCATAAGCCGCCCATAGTACAACCTTCACATCCTGCAAATGTGTGCCTCTATCATGTCACCACTGAGCTATTTTGGTTTTATTGACTATGTGATGTCATTCAGACAGATCCTGTGTGGTTATTTCAGATGTGATCATCAGGGGCAGCAGAAAAAAAGAAAATGTGTCAGAAGTTATGAGAAACCATCTGAAATTTGAGCCCTGAACTCCGTGCACTTGATATTTGAGTTTGGTGAGTGAGGGATGAAAGCAGACAGAGAATCCGAGTTCATGTGAACAATGGAGACCAGTGTTGCTCATAGAGAGGGGGATATGTGGAAAGATGGATGGCCCTCAAAGGAGGAGATGTATAGATATGAATGTATGCATACAAGGACACACACTTATTTACCAGGACGGGTTGCACCAGCTATTCATCAGTAACTTTGTGTGAATATCTAGCTGGTTTCAAACTAACTATGGGTTTTCTAAATCTGACTGCACCATTAAGACTTGAAACTTAGCTCGTAGCAAGTAATCTCAGTGTAAAGTGTAGATTTTGTGGTGCAACCCTTTTGAATAGTGATACATTTATATAGTTTACACGTATGTTGTAGTCGGCTTAGACTGAACTCCTAATTAGGGATGTGCTTCTGGCTCCCGCTTGTATCATCCTTCAGCCACTGTGTATTGGCTTTTAGTATCTTGGCAGCCGCACTTCACCAGACTAACCAAGTTAAAAATAAAGGGCATTGCTCAGATAGCTGGTGAACCAAAACTCTGTAAGAGAAATGTGACATAACACCGCAGCTTTATAGCCACCAAATACTGCTGATGTATGCACAACAGCCAGTGTGTCTAAGACGCTTACCAACATCAGCTCCCATTTCACCTGACAACCTTTTTTCCCCCCCGTAGTTCCTTTTTCTTTGCATTCACATGTGTGCAGGCCAAAGTCAGCTGCAGCTTCTATCTGTTATATAACCGTTAGAACTACAAATGCAGTCATTAAGAAGCTATTGTCAAAATGGCAGTGTATCATATTATTAACACCTACTATAAATCCATATTTTTGGTATTCTGAGACAGACGTTTTGAAGAACTACAGGCTTTACTGCTACAGATGTAAAGAGTCTGTTACATAACACGGCATAATTTACAAAGATCAGTTATGACCGTTGGAATGCGGACCTTCTGACCACTCCACCTCCCCGTTCGATCTTACGTGAAACATTAGGTTTTGATTCAAAGCATCTGTTCTCTTTGCCTTCAAAGCATTTAGACACAAAAGCCAGGATAAAATAAATGGCCAATATCCTGAAGAAAGTTCTCAGCAAGGTTTTATTAGGAGTAAATGTGTTGCACAGCGTGAAGAGAAGCCCTGCTGAAACTCTGCGCTGTTCTCAGCTGTTGATGGGAGTTGCAGCTGTCTGTGGTGTTGATGTGGAGTTGAAAAAGCTAATCCACAACCAAAGTGTCCCTCCTTCTTTGGAAGGGGAGATACAGCCAGGAACAGACTAACGGGTGAAGAGAAAAGGATCACACAATCACCCATCTAGCTTCACGTTTCTGGTCAGGTGATCTGTACAGAACATCATAATCAACTGTTGCTTGGTGTCTGGCAGCGTTTCAAGGTGACTGCAGCTTAAATAACAGTGTGAAGTGATAAGAAGGGGCTTTGTATTGTTGTTGCTTGACTGTTGGAAGCTGTTGTGGCTTCATCATGTTTCACAATGCAAACAGGAGCTACAGTTTCAAGGTGGCGTCACAAGTAGTGTACAAATTTGGAGGGAATGATCCAGACTAGTTTTACGTATTCAACTAGATGTAGCCCAGTAGATTTTATTCTTTTTAGATTTAAAAGTTCAGTGGGGAAAAACACTTCTTTATATATGGCTGCAATTGAATGTAATAATCTTCCAGTATCTCTGAAACTGATTGAAGCAGAGAGAAATTTAAGCAAGCTTTGAAGAAATGGTTTGCAATAGTCTCCCATAATAGGGACCATGCAAATCTGATACAGTGTTGTCCTTTTATGTTTCTTTTATTTCTGTATGTGATTATATGGGTATTGTATTTGTGCCTTCCAGTCTTACCAGATCTTCTGGAATCTGGCATCTTGCCCCCCAACAGGATCACAATGGAAACAAGTCTGTGGCTTTCTTGTGTAATTTAATCCTCGACAATTGTAGATGTATGTGATTGTGCTGTCTTCAGGAGAAGCAGTTTCATTTGTATTTTATGATTGTCAAATAAATCTTTTTATCTGCTGTGTATACAGATATCTATTTATCTAACTGTTGTGTGGTTCAGAATCATGCAATATACTGTAAAGCTTGGATAAAATGAAGCATGGATTGTTGATTTTTTTCGTGACACTGGGATAGGCTGCAGGACCAATAATAAATTACATTTATTTTTGGATGATTTGGTTTGGATGAATCAGCTTTATGTCAGATTTGTTGCAAAATTCATGGCAATCCGTTCAATATTTATCATGAAAATTCACTCAAAACCAAGGAGGTCAACATCACGGTGGTGCCAGACAAAGTCAAGCGATCACCGGAGTCATTGGGATTTCTCCTCTGGGGACCATGAATGTCTGTACAAAAGTCATGGCAATGCATCCAATTGTTCTTGAGAGATTTCAGTCTGGATCAAAGTGGTGCAACGATTGGCAGACTGAAACGTTCTCTTATACAACAGGTTGTATGCAGTGGTGTACTACTAGGTAGACGGGTAGGTTACCAAGGAGGAAGTGGGTGTATCCTACTATATATTCAATACATATACTCACCCCCAGCTTTTCAAATACTGACATTTGGTCAGTGGCCTGTCTTGTTAAAATATAATGCACTAGGTACCCCTCCTGCGACAGTTTTGGACGTTCAGGTAAGGCAAGTCAATTACATTTGTTACATGCTTTGTCGCTTTTTAAAATAAACTTCCATTTTAACAGGAAATGTACTTTTTCTGCTTGTTTAAAGGTAGGATCTGGAGGATTTTCAAACAAAACAAAATATAGACATATACAAATGAAATCCTGCTTAATCATCACCTATGGGCTTCTACTCATGTGTGGTGGTGACTCTGTTTGCAGAGCTCCT
>NC_065515.1:23493000-23493199 GCF_006386435.1 Epinephelus moara
TGGGCTTCTACTCATGTGTGGTGGTGACTCTGTTTGCAGAGCTCCTGCCCTTTAACTGTATTTTGATGTTTTTGTGAGCTCGGACCGCTTCTGGGCGGAGATTTCCCCAGCCAATGAGAGAGCGCAGGTGCTGTGCCCGAGCGTGTCCGAGCGTGCACCAGCATGAGCCTTGCCTGAACCTCTTCTGTGAAGCCTTCTT